>NC_066836.1:23147478-23447478 GCF_001640805.2 Lates calcarifer
AATACAGACTTGGCTGTCTTAGGTCTACTGCTGCTAGCTTGATGAATGGCTAAAACACGGAACGCATTTTTCAAAACTTTACGACAAACTTAGACACACAAAGCCTTAATGAGTAACTAACGATGCATCTCTACATCATATGCTGACTTAGACTTGTGTTACAGATGTTTAGTGAGGTGAGTGAAAACTCAGATGCACATTTGACCATGAATAATAATGAGCTGGCCTTCACTTATATTCACTGTACGACTCTTAATATGTTCCTTCAATACATTTTTGTGTGCTCAAACAATTAGTAACATTATGAATTGTGTTGTTGCTGTTGTAGCTGTTGAATTCACTCTCACAAACACTTGACAGCATTTTTCGTTTCAGGGAGTAGCCATATCCGACCACCATTTTCTTCTGAGTGTAGAAAAAAAAAAAAAAATTATTTACCTGGTCTCTTGTTGTTGTTGTTGTTTCAACAGCTCCTGCTCACACAGTGCTGCCTGCAAGTTTGTCACCCTTCAGAGTTTTCTCAATTTCTCAGCGGTGGAAGAAATATTTAGTACTTGCATGTGTTTATACATATACATATTTACTGATGAACAAATATAGCAATGTAAAAATGCTGCATTACAAGTGCCTGAAAAATCCTCCCAGATCTAAACTGTCGACCCACTGAGAGCTGGATTCAAAATCTCACAAAAGTAAAAAACTGAAACCGCAGGCTGATCCAACTTGTGTGAATTTCATCACAGTAACTCATAATGTGACTCCCAGCAATGTCTGGGCATGCTGGCATGGTGTCCCGGGAGATGTCCACCTAGATCTGGGTCAGGGCATTGGTTAGCTCCTGGACAATCTGTTGTGCTAGTATCTATATAGCCTCAGTAAATGATTGAAATGGAAACTAAGTGAGGGCCGGCCATAATGTCCTCACTTCCCAAAAATTATCTCACTTTGTTGGTTAAAAACTTGCTGGTCCTCACAATGTAGCAAGTACAAGAACACACACACACACACACACACACACACACAGAGTGGCTGCTGAGACAGACATACAAGAAGAGGGAATGCTAGTGTGTACGTGCTCTCATGGCTGACCTTGCCTAGTGGGAGTCTCTGTAGACCACCTAGACAAGGACATTAACTATGCCTGACTTTGCACTGGACTCCTAGTGGATCCTCTTGCTAAATCACGTTTTATTCCTAAGTAGCACTACTTCTTCAAAAGAGAGCAAATCACATAATCCCTCTAGGTGGGAAGCAATCCTCTGCTATCAAGGAGACAGGAGAGCAAATGAGAATAATGGGAGGAGGGCGAGGGAAGAGCAGAAGGAGATGGGGAAATGGTGTATTAGAACACTAGGTAGAGTAGGGAACACATCTTTGTGGTGAGAGAGGGAAGGGCATCTGGTGCTCTGCCCATTTAGTCTGAGGTTTTTATTGTCTAACCTCCCACCAAGGGAAATATCTTGCCTAAAACAGTTTAATAAAAAAACAACACCCACGAACCTTGGATTTGTGGGTGCATTGTGCTGTCTGGTGCTTCCTTACTCCTGTGGATGACTGATGAAATAAAGATGAGATGTTTCCAACAGAGCTGTGGTGATGAATTCAGAAAATGTTTCACATATCTAAAAACATCAATACATAGCTTCAGTCGGTTGTAGTTCTTGTTTACACAGGTTTGCTCTCTAACACATTCTAAAGCTTTAGGGGTGTGTATTGATATCATCACTGACACAGACACTGCTGCTGCTGGTGATACTCCTCCACAATTTTGCAAATAAGGACATGTTCTAAAAGCAATTGTTACTAATTTTTGCTAATTTTTCTGGAGACAACACACACTTGAAATAAGATTAGAAATGAAGAATAGCTACTTGAAAGCAAAAAGCTTTAGATAAATAATACTTTTTTTGCCAAGTGATGACTACCCTATAGAAAAAAAGACACATTGAAAATGCCTGAGATTAATAAGTGAGTGAATGGCATTCAAATAACAGGAGCTTAGTGGTCAGTGGTTCTGATCAGTCAGAGGCTTGTACCAATTTCCACTCTGTACCCATCTCTGAAGACAGTTAAAACTAGTCAAAACTTTCTACTTTTTGTAACCACTTTCCTGTGGCACCAGAAGAATTAACATGAAGATGATCATAATGTGCTGTAGGATCCCCTCATTCTAAAAGCTTTAAGGAGAGCCTATGTAACAGTTGCTAACCTGTGGCACCTTTTTTCCCGACCAGAATTGGTCTAGCTCCAGTCTTTGGTACTGTTACCTGCATGGATGTTAATCTCCCTCTGAAAAATTGGAGCTGAGTGATGCTGACCCAAATCCCGTTATTGTGGTCACTAAGGACACTGAGCATTGGCTTCTGCACTGGCACAGTTTTGATGTTCTGTCAACACAGGTAAAGCTAGTATTGATTCTGTCAAATTGTCTATGTTGCTCAGTGTCCTTTGTGCTTCTCTGTATGTTGGTGTCTGTGTTTGTGTCATCCTGTCTGTTGTTTGACTACCATCTGGATGTCTTAGGCTTTGCGTTTATTTATCAGTTTTGTCACTTCTAGTTGTTGCTTGCAAAAGGCTCAGCAATAACTGCGTCAGCCTGTGTGCCATGTGGCACTGAGTCCTGGTCAGTGACTTTGATCTCTTCCTAGCTGAGCAGTTTTAGTCTGGTGCTCTCCACAGGGATCGCATGTGATGCCATGCTCTATTTTAGTCTTCACTTCAGAGCTGTTCCTGTCTTTTGGGGATACAAGCTAAGATCTTAAGGTGTTGAATGGTTTGTGATCAGTTCTGACTCCTTTTGACTTGTAGACTCAGGCAAGACATTCTGAGGGTTCTTCCACATAATGCAGTCCCAGTGGGACCCCTCTGGTAGTCTCTATTCAATCTGACCTTAACTTGGGCAGAACTGTGAAGGTTTGCAGGTATGTGCTCAACAATGCAAAGACCAACACAAGAACCAGTCAAAGCCTGCAGTACACATAGACTGCTGTTGCTAAACCTGCATTGTCTTCCGGTTCTGATGCATTCAAACTCTGACACACTGACCAGACACAAACTGAACAGAAGGTGGGCACTCTATCATATACAAATCAACACACACACTTCCTCACAAGGTGTGTGTGTGGGAGGATCAATATGAAAGCTGTGAAAAATATGAGTCTTCTGAGAATGCTGACAGCAGAAAAGATAATCTTGCAGATGTTGTTTGAGAAGTTTCTGCATATGTTTTTTTTTATCCACCATAAAAAATGGGGGAAACTTTGGAAGCCACACAAACTACTGTGAATCCAGCCTGACTACAATTGGCATCTTCCATGAAGAAGCAAGCTACAAACTTTTCAGAGCTTCCTTTCATGTCTGCAGTGGGTGAATGCTTGATACTCCAAAGATTTTGGGCTGAGGTTCACTTTAATGATGATGAAGGTTTATTTTCCCTTTGAACCTGACAGCAACTATAGTTGCCAAAATATATCACTAAGTTTGTACATGACTCAGGATGTCATGTAGGTTTTATCCACACTATACAAGAAAGAGTTCCATTGCTTTTCAGGGCACATATCTGCTGTCGACACATTAGGGAATGAAGCCTCTAGAATATTATTATGAATTAAGTTGCACTGTACTAGCCAAACAAGCATGATGCTACCTTATTGTCATTAAACTGAATGGAAAGAAAACTGTTGTTCTAGATGCAGTGTGTATATTTTTAAGTAACAGTAAATAGACAAAACATCTATTCTACTCAATTGGGACCACAGTAAGTGCTACATAAATATCAATGAAATGATGCACAGCAAAAATAACTCCATTCACATTCAGACAATCTCTCTGTGAGTCTCTGTGAAGCTGTCTTCGTATACAGAAAGCACACACACACATAAACACAGACCATGCAGATAACGTAGCCTGTGTGCTGAAATGTTTTCTGTCTCCAGTTAATTCCATTCACACTGAATGGAAGATGCTTTGGAAAACACTCTTACTTTGATATTCTCTGTGCACTGTGTCTACGAGGCCTTTCCTTTTATCGTATCATACCTGGAAAAGCTTTTGTTTGGGTGTGGGTGGTATGTGTGGAGGGAAGTTTATTTCATCCAGAGTCTCTTTTCTGACTTTGCACTGTGCTTAGTTCAGTGAACTTGTCGCATATTTCATCTGTGATGCTCCTTTGTCTTGACATGTGTCACTGTATGTGAATTAAAATTCTGGTGAGACCTTTGAGGCTGTACAGTGTATATTTAGATCTGAGGCGAGTAGAAGTGGAAGGTAATAATCTGGTTTATGAAGAAGAGTAGGAGCTATGACGTGCAAATAGTGTCTCTCATGGAATTAGCATAAGGAATAATAAACTTCTAAAATATATATATACTGTTATTACAAGTTACAGACTTGCCCTGATCCAGGTCTTCTTTTTCTTTTTTGTTATAGTATGTAATCATAGTCTATAATAGCAAGTATGTTTAAAATACAAACTCATCAGATCATGGGGAATCTTCATATTTACTGCTGAATTTCTGCATAACTACATCACTCATAAAAGTCCAGATAATCGTAGTGTGACTGCAATTAAAGAATTCCCAAAATTTTGTCCATATTTGGACAATGACAGTAAAGCAATGAGAGTAAATAAGGAGAGAGACATCGTGGACATTATGGTTCATGCAGCACCTTTACCTCTAGGCCACCAAGGCATCTTAGTGACACAGAATTACATCTGAGGAGACAGTGCTCACTCAGATGTAACTGAACAGAGACTCGCTGGGGAAATCCCAGACATTACACGAGACATGCCACGTATTTAGCAAATCAAATGACTTGATGCACAATATTCAAGTGTGTCAAAATAATTATTATTTCATGCCATGCCTCACCAATCCAATATGAAGTAAATAATGCAGCTGTTTTTGTGTTATGCCAAAACAAACCATTTTGAAATACCAGCTGCAGGAATATCTTATGTGTGGTGTGGTCCTGACCACCTACAAATATTTTGAAAATGACTGAATTCTAATTAAGTTCTTAATTTGTTTGTAGATAAAAGACAGATCAGTGGTAAGATCGAATCTGAGGCCCAGTTTATTCTGTCATAGAGGGATGCTTTCACCTCTCACTCTGAAATACTGACACATTATGTGGTTTTCTACTCATATTCAGATTTAAAAGGTATCTTCTGGTGAACTGGACTCTACAATCTGAATATCTCATCTCTGGGTATTGTTTATCTGACCGCAGCCTTTCCCTGTAGGATCCAGGTGGTTTTAATTGCTACAATAACTATTTTAAAAACATTGGAGGTGAATATTTGGCTAATATGAATACTCTGCCTGATACTTATTTACCTTCAGTCTACATATCTGTGCATTCCTGAGGAAAAACACACAGAAACCAGCAGGGCTTCCTGAAAAACGTTGGGCATTACAAAGTAAACAACCTGCACTGCACCTGCTCTCTCACCAAAAAGAATGGACCAGGTGGAGGCTGTCGTTTGAAGGGCCTCTGTCACCTGTACACAGATTTGGCTCTAGTGCTGAGAGCAGTTTACCAGAAATCACCACCTGCATCATTAAACACTGTCTGAAAAGTTACTTCATTATAGTTTCCCCAAACATTTAATGGACTCGAACAACAAAGTAAAAATCAAAGAGCTTTCCCCAGCTCTTGGCATCATTAGCTCGTTCACAGGACTGCTTGTGTGAGGTGCTCCCTCGTTCCTTTTCTGTTTGAACGGTCTCTGGGCAGCAGTTAAGATAAGTTGAAGTAAACAAAGAGATGGTTTTACCTGTCTTGGGGTCAATAGAAAAGTAGGGCTGTCCCTCCAGGATGCTGTAAACTATCTTGGCGCTGTTCCCGTAGGTTGGGTCATCTGCATCTGAGGCTGCCACCTGGAAAACTGAGGTACCTGCAGAGAAGAGATGAATAATGAGTGATCAGATGGTGATTAGCACTGACCATAATAAAGAGAAGAAGTGGTTATGAATACTGACAAATGGTTACATCTTTAGCTCTCACAGGAACATGATTCATAGGCCAGAAAGTGACTTCTTGACCCATGATACATGTTTTAAAAAAAGTCTGTGAGCCGACCTTGACTCAAGATTCTCTTATGGTTCTACATAATTCTCTCTGTGTGCTTAACATAAATGTGTATTGTCACCTCTTGACAGGGTAGCTTTCATTAAATTGACTTCACTTTTAAATGTGACTCTGGTCCTAGTATCTGATCCTAGTATTAAACAGTCTTCCCAAACACATTGGATCACAAGCGAGCCCAAACACTAAACATAATGCTGCTGTCACAGCTGATGTACCAGCCTCCGATTACAATCTGAAATGAAAACCAAGCCACTATCTATTTT
Organism: Lates calcarifer; assembly: GCF_001640805.2. Classification (NCBI taxonomy): domain Eukaryota; kingdom Metazoa; phylum Chordata; class Actinopteri; family Centropomidae; genus Lates; species Lates calcarifer. The sequence goes on from NC_066836.1 coordinate 23,153,835, forward strand.
CTTTAATGGTATTAAAATACTGTATTTCTATGCAAATATGACAAACTTGACTTCCCCGAGTGCATCGTATGAGCTGCAGTAAAACACAGTGTGTTGTCAGCAGTGCTCTTGTACAGAGCCACAGCCCATTAGCCTGACCATGTAGCAGCAGACAAGAGAAGCCAAAGCTTTTATCCACCTCATTCATCAAGGTAGACCTGCGGTGCATTTGTTCTCATGGCAACAGCAGGATAAAATGTTAGTCATGTTAAATTAAGGTTCCTGTTGTGTTTAATTCTTCTTTTGTAAATGACAAATAACTTTCTTATTGTGTTGTACCTATGTGCCAGATGAATATCTGATGTCGGAGTCAGTTAATGTGGTTATATTAGCAGCTAGCACATACAGCACTTAGTGGTGCTAAGATGTTGAACACAATAACATAAAAACTCATACTGTTGCACTTTGGGGTTTAGTGCAGGTGGAAGTTGCAGGTTTTAGTCAGCCTCCACTCATACATGTGTTCTGGTCTCTTGGATGTTTGACCCTCACTGTGCAGAATATTGTATGTTTAGAGTTTGACACAAGAAGGCTGTTTTCAAATTCTTCTGCTGAAACAGGAACGTTTCCTTGTGCTTATATGAAATCTGGGTTTCAGGTGTGTACCTATGAGCATCCTGGTCCAACAGGAAACTTGCACAAGTCTGCAGAGTATATGCATCAAGAGTGGACTTTTGATGTAGGAGACATATTTTATGCAAGAGTTAAACTTTTGAAATTAAAAAGAATTGCATATTCATAGATTATGGATTTTGCATGTGAGGGAGGAAGTTTAGATGTTATCTGCTGTTAATGTCTAGCAAGGTAATTGAACTTTTTAATGCAGGAACCACATCAGACACAAATTGTTATTGATGATTAATAATTATTCAAAGCAGAGTATTTTAATATAAATATCTGAACATGTCTAGAAGGAATCTTTAAGTTATATTATATTTATATTTATGTTATAAATTATATAAGTTGATGCAGCACTAAAAAACAAAGCAAAATGTTGAACACTCTTGTTACCTCCTGCTATCACCAGTGAACTGGTCCTCAGATATCACACCACTGCTCAAATTCACCACGGCCCCTCAACCTGCTCACCCAACAAGAAGAGCACCTTGCTTTTCATACTGAGCACATTTAACAGGAACTGCAGTGATTTTACACAGGGACCACACTTTACATGGTGAGCACTGTTACATTGTTACAGACCATATCTGACATACAGCCTGACACAGAGCTCACAATTTCAGAGGCATAGACTGACAAATAACACTCACAATCAGATAAACCTCACTCCAGTGATCTGACTGTTTACATAGCTCATGTGTTTCTACACTGTCTGCTGCTGACTTTATCCTATAAACCCATTTACACCTTGAAAAGTAATAAAGTCACTGAGGAGAAAAAAGAGAATAAGTAAGTAACAGAAAAGTGTTAAAAGAACTGAGAAAGAGACAGGAGAGGACTGAATGACTGAGAGAAAGCAGAGAGGTTCAGAAATGAGTGAGACATGGGCAGTGTAGGTGATGAAGAGCAGACTGGGTGAATGGGAGTAAATAGAGAGAGATAGAGGAGCCATTGAAAGAGATGAAAGAGACTCAGAAAGAGGGAGAGAGAGCGAGACAGTGTGAAAGAAAATGACATTTAAACAGACATACACAAAGACAAGAACTGAGGAGCAACAAGTAAAAGCAGACATCTGTGAAATGAGTGAAATGTTGCTACAAATCCAGCTGGTCTCCCTGTCCTGTTGGCTGTCTGTTTTTACAAAGTCACGTTGCTGATGGGGAGTGATGATGGGCTGCCTACTAATCTCTGTGGCAGCACAAACACTGTGAATCATTTTTTAAAAAAGTACAGGTGACATGTTTGGTGTCCCTGAAGGACAAAACACATACAGGATCAAAACCAAGAAACCAACAAACAAACAAAAAATAATAATCAAAGTTCAGAAAATGTACAAACACTAAAAATCCACCCAGCACCAGCCTGGAGTATTTCTAGTGTTTTAGCTGCTTTTATTCTCTTTTGTGATTTCATATTTTCGTAGAATCATTTAAATTCATCACATCATCATTTCACATAAGTTCTCATATGTTCATATGTGTTTTCAATCTGTTTTGGCATTTGCAAAATTACAGCAGTTAAATCACAATACTTTTTTTTTTTTTTTTTTTTACTATTGACTTATTGGTGATTTGGAGAGAGTTTTTCGTTTCTTTCTTTTCTTTTTGTCCTTTCATGTATTTGTAACATTTTTGGATTTGGAGCACATTTCTTTTAATGTTGGTGCTTTTACTCTTTGTTTTATCTTTAGGGGCCGCTGTATACAAGTATGTAATACATCTGCATAATGCCAAATCCACAAGCAAATGAGCGAAGGTTTTCTTGAGTGTGCAGATATTCTCTGCACAATCCATTCTCCATACATGCCAGCACGGCTCTGTACTGTAGCACTCTGACTGAGCGTCCTGTAGAATTAGCAGCTCTGGCTAGCAGCAGTGTGATGTCTTTGACTTAAAGTAATTAAAAATGTGTTCTAAATGTACCCAGGTGTCAGTGATACACATACTTTTAAAAGGAGTATTTTCACCATTGTTTCACTTTCTCAGGTTAAAATAGCTGAACCTACTTATACTGTGTGAGAGGATCTTTTATAAATGACAAGATTTTTTTTAACATTTAATGATATCTGTTATCACATGGATTGTAAATTCTACAATTATCTTTTAACAACAGATAATTTTCTAGAATTTAACAATTTGTTAAATTAGTTCATTTGAAAACAGATTATTTTTCAGTTTTCCAAATGACTTTGCACTTGTTATATTATGCAAACTGAATGTAAAAAACCAAAAAACCTAAGAACAATAAAAACCTACCATTCAGTTTTAAGGTAAACAGACTTTATGGTCTATAGACATTTTGAGTATCTGAGCCCATATCAGGTCTGGTACTGTGCATGATGACTCACTATCATGGCTTACCAGGACACTTAAATGAGGCGTTATCAATGGTTATACTGTTAGCTCCAGTTGTGTGTTGTGACTAAGTCAGTGTCTGTTATTAGAGGCTGTGTAAGGCTCCTGTCTTACCAATATCAGACAACTCAGGCACAGTGGCTGAGAACGGCCCATCAGGGAATGTTGGAGCGTTGTCATTGACATCCTGGACCTTGATGATAAACTCTGACTCTGCCTCCAGTGAGCGGTTTGTCCGCCGGTCGATGGCCCTTGCGTGTAGGACATACTGGGACTTCCTCTCACGGTCAAGGCTCTTGCCAGCGTGGATGTCACCCGTTGTCTCGTCAATGATAAAGACAGACCCGGCCCCCTCACCAGACAGGATGTATCGCACAGAGCCATCGCCCTTGTCAGAGTTGGAGTGGAGCTGGAGATGCAGGGAGAAAATGAGTGAGGGAGGGAGCAGTAAAGTGTGTGACAAGTATATAATACAGAGTAATAGCCAAGTGTCAGCATGAGTGGTCAGTTAATGGTGAGGAGCAGGCAATGAGAGGCACAACTATCCAATCAGGGAAGGAGAAGCAGGAGTACTGGAGGATTAGGAGTGTGGCAGGCTGTACAAAAGGTTCAGTGTCTGAAACAAGTTAGTGTCACAGGAAATGGAAAAAGTAGAGTGTGACAGAGCGTGTTCACCAACATGCAGTCCATCCTGAGCTGAACATGAGCAAATTAAGGATGAAGAGAGAGAGGTCGTCCGAAAAGTACCAGAGAAAGTGAAAGTGACAAACCCTAATAGATAGTATTTCAGTGTGATTGACAGGTCTATGGTGAGGCAGTTGACTTTGTAGCTCTACCAGTGTGCTCTAGGCTTCATGAAACTCAACCATAACAACATAAATGCTGAGTCTTATCTCAAATTATTCTTGACTCAGTCCATTCTGCAGGGACTGAAACTACAGCTGCTGTTTACTATCCAGCTGTTCCTGAACCCACCCACACACACACACACACACACACACACACTTTCTCCTCCCTTCCTCCCCCATTTCTCTCCTCTCAAACCAACCGGTCAAGGCAGTGTGGTTCTTTCAGAGGTTTCCTCTTGTTATAGGACAGTTTTTCCTCTACACTGTCATCAAATGCCTGCTTATCATGGGAACTGCTGGGTTTCTCTCTGTGACGTTGTAAGGTCTCAACCCTACTTTGTAAAATGCCTTCAGCTAGTGCAAGAAAACTTGGTGTGGTCATGAACTCTGACTTGAATTTTAACAGCCACATTAAAACAATTACAAAGTCAGCCTGCTATCCTCTTAAGAACATATTGAGGATTTATATCCTCGATAGACAGATTGGTATATTATATACTTTTTGTGCAGGTGGCACAGTTACTTGTTTGTTTTCTTCCTCTCAGATTCTTAAATCTTCTGGGGGGGTTTGGTGACATCACTTATACGTCTCCCCAACCCTCGCACTTCTGGTTCACCCTAAAATCACTTGTGTGTTTCAAGAAAGAAAAGACCTTCAAAATGCACATCCCCAGAGGAAAAACTCTCCTGTTTGAGCATGTGCATTTGCTTTGCAAAGGTGGAGAATATTATTCAGGGCATGAGGAACATGGTGGATATGCTAACAATCCGAATGCCTCCTCACACCCTGCTTTCCAAAATATTGTTGGAGAGAACAAAGAGTCAAAGGAGGCAAATCTTGACACAGTCAGCACCATAAAATGAAACAGAAACAGACAACACGGCACGATGAGCAGCATAGAGAAAAGAACAGAAATACACTGCCAGTATGAGCTCGAACAACGCTGTAGTGTGAAGACAAAGAAAATCCATCTCCCTGGCACGAAATAAAACATTTAAAACAAAAAGAGGAGACAGAAGAAGACAAGGGGGAGGAGGATAAAAATACAGCAGCATGAAACAACAGTGTTTCTAAGTAGCAGCTGGTGAGGAAGGAGCAGTAACTGACATTTTGAGGCTAAAGTATTTCCCCCCTGTGCATGTCTCTCTGACTAGGAGAACAAAGACTTGTGAGGGTGTGAAATATGAAGCAAAAAGCATGTGGGTGGGCAGGAAGTGACGGTCATTAATTTAAACAGGTTAATTCCCTTCTGGTGGGCTTTACAGGACATGCTACACTAAGCTCCATCACTAACCATGAGAGCTGACACATGATAAGGTGGTTTCACTCTGATTAGATATACTTCATCCAGCTGATATAACATCAGTGTTGAATGTAGTAGTGTAATGAGGCCTTTATATGTGGATTTTCTCTTGTTCCTCAGTTCATAGTAGCATGAGAAAAATGGGAAACAATGCATTTGCAAGCTCTAAAAACAATAAGCAAAAGGACTTTTACCCCAATACCATCATCATTTCAAATTCTCAGTTAGTCCAATAACTCACTTCACATCATGTCTATATTAACAGGGCACTTGTATTTAGCCCTGAAACATCAGGAGTCTAACTGTGCTGTGTACTGATAAATCCATGGAGCTGTCCATGGTCCTGTCCCTTTGTCAGTTTCATTTTGGATCTACAGTACTGTGCAAAAGTTTCAGGCACTAAAGGTAAAGTGAGGATGCTGTTAAAAATAATCCCGATGATTAATTTTTTATTTGTCAATAAAAACATGAAGTGAAAAGCAGCAGTACAGTCAGTCAGCTAACATGGAGAAGATTACTGTGTGAATGTAGAATATGTACGGCATTAATGTTTGCCAGGCTCTGACCTTGTCAATCCCCACAAGGGAGCAGTGGGTGGCGGCAGCAGCAGCAGTGGCAGCAAGCAGCAGCATACAGTAGCTTTCAGAAGAGAGGTGTGTGCAGGCATGCAGCAAAAGAATGAGCAGAGCGCTGAGGGCTTAAGTATGCCACCATAGTTAAAGGGTATTTTGGATATGTGTTGCAGTGAGAAGAGTACTTCTTGTCAGAGTAGCAGTGGACTCAAGTTGAGTTGTCTAAACCAGCTCTCATGATTACTGATCCCTGAAACTATGCATTTCATTACACTGCTAGAGTACAAAAAAAGACAGAGGGGAAAAAACAACTAAATACAATGAGAAACATGGACTCAGTGAGGTGACTCCAGTGCTTTAAAGGTTTAAACAGCTATTGGGGGCACTATTGGAGCAGATCATTAGGAAAATGTTGGAAACAGGTAAATAAAAAAAAGAGAGAGAAGATTTTATTGTCAAAGGTCAGATCATTTCTTGGTGGTACTACTGTGGAGCTATTACTCTTCTCATGGAGCTTGGTGTAGTCCTACTTACTGCCACCCTAGACCCACCTATGACACTTACAAATGTTTGAAAAAAATATTTTTATTGGCACACAAAGGATATGAATGCAAAACTCCATAAATCCTTCCTTTCCTGCACAACCTGAAAATTGATTTTCATGCCACCAATGATAAGACATTACATAAGCGAATGAAAATGCCAGCTTCCTATCATAAAATGTTTTTACAGTCTTATCATGGACATGCATCACTGAGTATATCACCTGTCTCCTCATCTAAACAACATTCCAAAGAGTCTCAGAAGCCTGCTGCTGTATTCCTGAGGAAGACGGAGAGAGACGGAGGTAGAGGTCCCCGATGTAAATATATATTTCTGTGAGTATGAGGAGCTAAATGAATCATACATCAAACAGTTATCAGCCTTCACCAGCTTGTCAGACGGAGAGTGTCAGACTGATTGTGCCATGTTTGGCTACGGTACAGTGCTCACCAAAAAAAATCTGAGCACACACAGAATCACGCCTGACAACACTCAGAGCCTGTACACACACCACTACACACTTGCCTGGCAAGACATCAAGCTCACATACTCACTGCAGCTCTCCTTAATTCTTGGCAGCACGTGTATTCCCTGAACAGGGTGCGATTAGTTAACTGATCTCTCCAACACACACACAGACTGGCAGTCTCACACACACACATACAGAATATGTGGGCAGGGTCCTGGATGCAGGGCAGGAGAGAGCCTCTCATTTTGGCTGCAGCTCTTATTGTTATGCTTTGGAATTATGGCATCAAGTCAGTGCTGAATTGACAGAACACAAACATTTCATGACACTGACTTACATTCTTTTCCTGGAGACTTTGCTCTGACCCTAACCATGACCACTACTTGATTAACCTTGTCTTTATCCTAACTAAACCTAAAGCTAACCAAGTCTACAGCCTCCGCTGTGATTTATGTCACACACGCGCACACACACACACACATGGATATCTCATATATTCAGTAAGCCCATTCACATAAAGGGTGGCAAATGTCTGTCAGAGAAGAAATTAAAGCCAGTAATCTGTATCTGGTATCAGGAGCTCGTGCAGTTCTCAAGTGCAGCTCTCTCTTTAATGGATACAGTTAGTTCCGCAAAACCACACTGATAGATTTTGGTTACTATAGGACAGAAAAACTCCACAACAAACTGACAGACCTACAGATGACCTTAGGGCTGGGCGATAAAATATGATTTTTCATATCGGTCGATATTGACATATATATCGATATAAATCAAATCACTACTTCTGTTGAACTTAGAGCTTCCTTTTTACACCTGAGTGAGATGTGAAGATACCGCAAGGTCAAGGGCTGCCCCCTAAATGTCAACTATTTGATGCATCAGTTGAAAAGCCCCTGATTCAACTCACAGAACGTGAGTGGTTGAGTTGTTCCTGTTGTTTTTTTTTTTAGCTGCTTCACACTTCACACACACAGCACTGCAGGAGCAACAGAGCAACATCTTGTCTTAAAATGACCAAACCATAAAACTGTGGAGTTAGACGCTTAAGGAAAATGGAGCACAGAGCGACAGGCAGTGTTAGTCGCTCCAATTCTCTCCACTCCGGTGTCAGGTGAGAACTGTATGCTAGTCGTGAGAATGGGCACGGCTAAAGCTGAAACTACTGGTGATATGAAGAGTTAAAACCAGCTGACGGTGTCAGAGAGATAACTGAGGCTATGACCAAGACACCAGCTATATGTCTGCAGTGTCTCCACTATATACATTTTATATAGTTATTGCTGCTGCAATGGCCTATTATCAATTTGCAAAATATTTGGTTGAGTCAGTAGCTAACGTTAAGTCAGGTTTGTATTTTGTATTTCCTACTGGGACAAATCCCACAGAGTTTTTATCAGCTAGCTGATACAAAAATCATTATCAGCTAGCTGATAAAAACAACTGTATCTGTCTTGACTGGTGTTCCAGTTTCACTGGTGATCCTGTTAACTGGTGATATTTGTTTAAGTTTTCGCTCGCTGTGCTCCAGATGTTGCTAACATGTCTTCGGTCACAGATATTGTCATTTTCAGGAAGAGCAGCCTACTGTGTGCTTGTTAAGTGTGAGGAGATACTGAAGAACTCGCCAAAAAACACATATACATCACCAGATAAAATGCATATCCGTTTCAACATCACCTGCAGTCAACAACCTGAAACATGCTGCTAAATAAATAAATAAATAAATAAATGTTTAGCGAGTCTTACAACAGGATTCTAAACGATAAAACTTCAGTGACATATAAACCGCAGCCAGGCGTCTTCTCCGTTAGGCCACCAGTCTGCCTCTTAGCTGCTTTACCTTCAATGTATAAGTCTTGGTCACTCTGTCAGCTGTTTAACACCTGTTATTGATTCATGAAACAGGCCTATGTCAACTGGCGATAGTCACGACTTAACATAAACAGAGCATAAAAAATGACTAATGAGGCCTGGAATGTTATGAAGGATAACACCCATATCAACACAGCAGAGTCTCATGTGGCGTTCATGTGTATAAAGTAAGCGACTGTGCTTTTCATCTGTCCTCAGTTCACATAAACACATTTCTGGATATGTTAAGTAGGAGATTACACGACGATAATCATCTATTCGGTGTGCACCACATAATATCTTTTATGTTTGTTTGGACAGAATCGTGTTTACGTCCAACACTACAAATACAGTATTCGTAACAGTGTCTCACATTTATCAGCGAACATGTAGATGGGCTGGACAAAGTCCCCAGTCTTTCAAGATGCTAACAATGTCGCTGCTGGGAGTAGAGTTGAAGGATGTATCTAATGTTTGGATGCAACATTTTATTTAAATAGGAGAGGAGAAGCTTCCAGATATTATTTAGTGTCTTTACTGGAGCACAAATGTTTAGTTCTCCAGCCTCATAAAGCGTCCTTCTAGACGGCATAAACCTGTCAGTAGGAATTAAAAGTGAACAATCAGAACTCGAACCCCTACCTAGAAGACATTTGACTTTATATGCTGGCAACCCTACAAGGTGAGCTATTACTAGACATCGCACAGCTTCACCGCAAATGCTAATAAGCTTATAAATTCTAATAAGTTTTGAAAAAAACAAGTCTTGATAGATACAGTCTAAAAAACGTAAATGTTATTATGCTATATGGTGGACATCGAATTATCAAATGCAAGTCGAGAATAGCAAAAACTTTCCACAGATAACCCATTTAACATTAAATACACAATCACTGTATAGACTCTGACAGGTATGGTTTGACATCAGATGTTTTTATTTATTTATTTATATTATTTGGAACAGGTGGTTGAGCAGCTCTCACAAAGTGCAGCCTACACTCAACCTGACAGAAAATAATTTAGTTATAAAAAGATGTGCATGGTACTGATCAACTTCAAGTCCTCCACACTTGTCTCATCCACTGCACGTTAACAACACATCCGCCACAGTTCAGACAAATCAGGTGTTGATTATCGTCACGTAATCTCCTGAAATAAACAGGCTAGCACTTGCACCACAGTAAAATGATAAACCAGCCTGGTTCCTTGTTGAGCTTTAGGGCTGTGTCCATTCTCAGAGGACTGAGCTCCTGCTCATCTAAGGGAACATCCACCACCTCCTCCTTTAAAATCACGTCTGCCAACTTTAGCAAGAAAGAAGCTGAGGACACATGGAAGCTTAATATATCCAGCAGTGTGTTTATATGAACTGAGGACAGATGAAAAGCACAGTCGCTTACTTTATACACATGAACACCACATGAGAGTCCGCTGTGTTGATATAGGTGAGCGATGCTTCCTCATGATCAGTCACAAGCTGTGTATTTAGTAAGGACAATATCTGTCCACTTTTATCATAACACTGGGTAGGCAGTGGGCCAAGGGGAGATTCCGTGTATTTAAATGGTAAATGGACTGGTACTTATATAGCGCTTTTCTAGTTGTATCGACCACTCAAAGCACTTTACACTACCCATCACATTCACCCATTCACACACACATCCACACAGCGCTTGCACTATTACAAAGCGCTCTAACACATTCACACACCGATGTTGCAAACATCAGGGGCAACGTGGGGTTCAGTATCTTGCCCAAGGATACTTCAGCATGGACTGGAGGAGCCGGGGATCGAACCGCTGACCTTCCGATTAGTGGGTGACCCGTTCTACCTCTGAGCCACAGCCGACGACGATCCCCGCTGAGGGAGGACCTCATTTTTTGTTAACAACATCTTCATTTTTCAACAAATGAAACAAAAATTGTTGGTACTCTTACCTCTTGCACATTTTTTGATCATTGGTGTTACTGGCTCTGGCAAACCGAGCATTGCATGACGTAGTTGTAATTATTGTCCAGTGACATACCTCAAAATGTACCAGGTTTTAACTCTGCCACGGCAGCTATAAACTAGCGCTATTGGAGCTAATATTTCACTGAATACATTAACCAGTTAAAGATCACACTACACGTGTACACATATTGTTAAAATAACAACAGATCTGCGTAGCAATCACTTTTAAAGAGATGTGAGATGAATCAAAAGTTAACGGTCTCCAAAGTTCGTTATTAAGTTTGATAAGAGGGAGAAATGTCTGATTTAATGTAGTTCTTACTGTCATCCCTTCTTTTGAAAACATAATTCTCCTGTAACATTAATGATGTTCTCAAAATGTCATTGTGGACTTTGCACATAATAAATATTACTGATTTCCCACATTTGAGTTCCAGTGAGTAGTTTTTTTCACCTGTCAATCTTCTGACAAAATGATGAGCATAATGCCACAACAATGAGCCACACACTACACCCCTGCTTAAACTATGTTTGCTAGCAAATGCCACAGATATGGAGTGCTGTGTGAATGTTTTTGAGAAAGACAGTCTTGTAAGCCCTTTTACAGACACAGGATGGAAGAAATGTATTAATTCTGTGTTTCTGTGGAAAGACCTTGGTACCAGAGAGAGTACTGTGGCCGAAGAGGCAGTGCAGAGATTTAATCTAAAGACCAAGGTTTGCTGTTGTCATGCTAGTCATTGTGTTATGTGGATGGCTTTGACTTGCCAAGAGACTGAATATGGACATTAGCTTTGGCTATATGTTCATTAATTGTCCCTTTATAAATAAGTTAAACTTAAACTTTAAACGTCAGGAATTCCCTGCTGCGATTCCAGCTAACAGTGGCTATCACAGAGACTGGTACAGCCACTTTACCAACATAATAATAATAATATAAGACGAGCCCAGAGAAGAACTGAAAAAGGCACCTTTATTTCAAAAAGAGGCTGAAAAAGAAGGTAGGTGTCAAATGAGAAAAAAAATAATCATGTCAATGTGAATCTTGAATTTAGGTTATTTCACACCACATGAAGTGAATAATGTAATATTAATACGAGAAGAATAGGCAGCGATATTGAAATATAGATTCAAGTCTCTTGAGTTTCACATGCACTTAAATGTGAACTATGCTAATCCGGTCATTTATCCTCTGTTTTGCTAACCATTCTCTCAGCCATTAAGAAATTAATCAGTGGAGCAGTGGATTATCAATTATCAATATTTATTTTTCTTTCAGCCCTGGTTTGGTCTCCACCAGTTCCTTTAGCTGCTAAATGCTCCACTATGTTCACCACCCTGTCGCTGACTTTACAGATCAATCTGCACTAGATTCTCCATGCAACAATAGTCTAACACTGACAAAAATAATGCTGACTTGATGTTCTGTGTGATGAATTACACAACTCAGGTTATCAAGTAAAAATGGAACCCAACGTTTGCCAGAAACAGTAGAAAAAAATCCAATCCAAACATGTTTAACTGTACAGCACCCATTGAAAAATGGCCAGCAAAAATGTAAAGTACAGGTGTTTTGCATTTAAGGAGCTAAAACTTGTAAGATTTGTCCATTTTGATAATGAGCAACTTCTAAAAAGCTAAACAAGGAGCTAAAATACATTTTTGAAAATATATGGTCAGTTTAGCCGACAGATTTCTGCATAAATCCGTCTGTGTTTTATAAAGCCATGTATCACCTACACAAATGGTATTAGAGAGATGGAAAGCACGTCTGTGTCTCTGAGTTGTGTTTGTTCAGTGACAGATCAGATAGTAATGGATGTTGTTTGTGTTCTATTGTTTTGATAATAAATGACTTGGCAGAAAGAGACGCTGAAGTTCAGTCAGCCATACCATTTGTCTCTTTATGTATTCTTTCAGTGTGCCCACACATTATGACACCAATACTTGACTACTTCCTAATGTTACACATGAACAGTGCACAGATCTCTTCCTTCATCTGCTGTCTTTTTACTGTTTTGCATTCATTTAAACCCAACTGCCAATATTCAAATTATTTCAGTCACAGTATCTTGGGCCAGACTGACTGGAAGATGACCATCCATTGTTGTAGTGCTAGCAGTTATTCATTTACTTCAAAGTCACTTGAATATCTTGGTTTCAGCAAGATGTTTGCTCCATTCGCAGTGGCCTTACACCTTGTCTACAACGGCCACACAGCTGATGCAGATCATCAGCTGCAGCTCTTATCTTGTGAACCCCGAAGTGTCTGACAAGACTCACTTTGTTAGGCTCTGTCGTCAATGCTCCACTGATAGGCATAACTACTGATAAAATGATAACTAATTGTTCAGTGGGACAAAACGTGGTGGCAGCTGTCAGTTTGCTGTAATTAAGAGGTAGACAAATAGCTTTTGGAAGGAAAATGGATCCCTACAGCAGATGTTAGCCTGTCACCTTACAGCTGTCTCCTTTTACGTTAACCTGCAGCTGATTAATAAGATGATATGTGTTGTGTTGGAGGTGTCAGTATATGATTTCTTTTAAAAATGTCTTTAAAAAATGTCTAAAAGACAAGCTTCTCAGCAAGTTACAATCTTTGTGTGCCCATAAATAAGCTATCATGACATTATACCAATGCGTCTGTATGTCAGTGAAATATGAGATGGCTAGCCAGATTCTGTTAAATAAAAGTGGAATGCTTACATTATGTAATAGAAGGTATTGGTATTTGTTTAATTTCAAATAAACTGAAGAAATTACAAAGGCTCTGTCAAAACCCTTTTGTGTTGGGGGGTAGCAATGCAACAAATAATGACATTTTCCATTAACTTTTTGGCTAGTGGAGCCATTTTTAAGCAAACCATTTTTCCTCTATATAGCTGGGTAGCATTCGCGTAATCCTGAGTTGAGACTTTCCTCTCAAAAAAATGACAGAATTAATGGTTTCAGCAAAATGACAAGTTCACTTCAAGTGGCAAAGCCTTGTAGTGGCTGTTGGAATTCTGCCTTGCTTGTCAGGAGCAAATGAAGAAGACAGGTGATGTTATCACAGAGACACACAGTCTTTATAGGGGGCCCACAAAATGTCAGACTTGAAAGAGGAAAACCACTGTTCTTTTTGTATGTCCAGCTGATCTATGTTAATTTCTTCGAACCATGACCACAATTGTTGCATAATCTTAACTAGCTACAAACAATGCAATACACCCAACTGTAAACTCTAGCTAGAGATTGTAGATTTCATTACTCTGAACAATTTTGAGATTCTTAGTTGACTTTGAAAAGTTGATAATGTCATCCCCATGTTACCTCACCCAGTACCAAAACTAAGGCTGTGAAGGTTACAGCATGAGACTCACATCATTTCCACACTCATCAAACCATTCAGTGCTGTAGCATGCCCTATAGAGGGCCCTATATAGGGGTACTGACATTGTGTTTCTCCACTCACCTTAATAACACACATTTTTATTATTAACAGTAGAGGGGTTGAGAGTCTTGTGTTTTGTGTATGTCTCATGCATCTGTAGCATCATCAGGACATCACCAGTGGTCAAATGACTCTGCTCAAAAATATTCTAAAATGTCATGTGACCCAAATGTAAGCAGCAAGAGCGAAAACAGCAGAGTAAAAACACCAACAGACACAGAAAACATCAACGCACAGATAAAAAATATAAATGGGTGACATCATAAATCCGTGCTGACACTCATAAAGTGAGTCAGAGTAATGCAGGGAGAGGGAGTGAGAGGAAGAGAGATGTGATGCTTTCAGTGCTGGGTGTAGGTCTTTTGAGTCTTTGACAGCCTAATGGCCAAGGATAGCTCCTGACTGATGTTTGCCACAGGGCAGCACACACACAACCACGATTAGACCAATGGAAGGGAGGACAGGACAGTGAGGAGGACTGGACTGTTTGCTCAACATACATAAAGACTGGGCTACGCAAATTATTAAAAGAGGCCCCTTCACTCTCACTCTGTATATCTAGACTCACATTAAATCATCAGTGTTCTAATCTGGGCAACTCAGTTACCCATATATGAAGAACACAACCTTGAGCTCAGGTTGTAATCCACAGCAACTCATTAAATCCATGGCAAAATTACACTTCTTCTATGTCAAAATGAACTTTGTGTGTTGCATCATTAATTTATATTTTTAGCATTACTGAGGCTCAGAGTGTGCTATGTATGTATGTATCTATATATGCTTTATATGTATCAGTTTTACTTTTATGTTAGATTTGCTGCTGTTTGTACTGTTGTAAAGTGTGCTGACACAGTGTTGTGTGACAGTGCACTGAAATAGAAAACAAAAAACCCTATTTAAAATGCTAGTTTCCATGCTTAGTGTACCCAGATATTCAGAATGAATTACCATTTCACTTTACTCATAAACCAGCTGTGTTTCAACAACCAGTAATAATCGTAATCATAATCAGTAGCGACCCACTGCTTTGGATCCACACACACTGCAGTAGCAATTTCTAGGAGCAGTTAATTGAATTTTTTTAACTATTGAAGAAATATGTAAAGCTAAGAGTTGCTTTTCTGTCTGTCAATTTGCATAGATTTGTACAAGTGTGTCCACCTGCACTGAAAAAAAAAACAACTTGTAGGATTTACTTAATAAAATCCTTGTAACAATTTGCACTAGTATTTTTTAAGTAAATTTTACTGCTGTAATATCATGTACAGTTCACTTGCTAGTATCAAGTAAAATGTACTTAGCCCTAAACTATACATTGGTGAAGATATTAAGTAAATTTTACTTGATTATGTTTACATCATAAGTTATATTTATTTAAACTAATTAAGTACATTTAATTTTTTCATAGCCAGGAAACTTACTGTCATCAAAATATTTAGTAAATCTTATACATCTGTAATATTTACTGTTATGAAGTAAATAAGTAGGTTTTACTATGATTTTCTGTTTAATATTTTCAATTACTTAGTTGTATGAAGTTATATTACTAGGTGTAATTATGTAAATTGTGCAAATATTCCTTTGATAAATGTTACAGAATAAATTTTCCCTTTTTTCTAGCATTTAATATTCTTTATCACAAATCACACAACTAAAATACTAGTAAACTCTTTGTCAACATTAAACAGTATGAAATCATCCCTGAATACTGACAGGCTCAAGTGAAATCTCAGCTGCCATCTCAGCACCCACTGATATAGAAATTTTTGCCTTATTGAAAAAGTATGACTGAATGCTCATTCAACTGTGTGCTATTCCATAAATATTTCAATCTGTACTCACCAACATGAACTTATCTGAAATGCAAAATGAACATGTTAACAAGTTAAGTTGTCATTGATGTGTCAGTAAATACTGCAAAGATTTGTTTGTGTTTATAAGTCACTGTTTAAAAAAAAAAAGATGAACTTAAACCTGTTTCAGTAACTTAAATGACTGGATTTCCACTTGGTTAAATGTTCAATTCAGTTAAATATCCTGATTTTAAGAAGCAGCAAACGTGTAAGAATGCTTAATTTAAGTAAATGTACGTTGACAGGACTGGTCAAACGCTACCTTCCTAGCATAAGGACAGGATGGCTAACATTAGCATTGCTGTCTGGTAGAACGTGACTCCAAATGTTACCTTTGTGCGCAGACTAGCTTCTATTTCGTACATCCTGTTTAACAGACTTTGCTATTAGCTTAGGGTTAACCTGATACACGAGCAGAGGGGTTCGTTATTAAGCTTCACAACTACTCAGACACTTGGAGTTGTTTACAACCAGTCATTACCGTTTCGATAAAATACTTGCTGTGCGCTATTCAATAGGTACAATAAATGCCTGACTGTTTTTCCACAGTCACCACACACACAGGCCTATCCAGTATGTTTACATTTATTTTGGTTTGTTTAATAACTTACATATTAATGTTAACATTACGTTACAGGAGAAAAATCACTCTTGATTTAGGTTCCTCTTCTGGACAGTAACGTATACTGCATCATCCAAACAAGACTCAAACTATCAAAATGCTCACTAACTCATATATTATCACAAATCTAAAACAGAAAGGCAATACGTTACCTTGGACCTGTGATCACCCAGTCACACACGCTGATCTTAAGCAGCTAAAATCACACGTTTTTGTGTTGTTCAAAAGTGAATGTGCAGATTCAAACAGACTACAAAGAGAGATTAAAATTAATTTAGTATGTGTAGGCTGATGCATAGTGACTTTAAAACATTTAAACTGTATGAACAAATCTATAATAAAACTTACTCCTTTCACACAATTGATTTATTACATGAAAAAAAATGTATAAATGGATATATTTACTCGAAAAAAAATTGTTCTCACTGAATAACTTAATATTATCTTGTAGAAATGACAGTTAATTTAATAAATTTTACTATCCCAAAAAGTTCATTCTTTCAGTGTGCTATTTTGTCACTATTCTTATTGGCTATAGCTAGCTAGCTATGTAGGAAGATGACAAACTGATTCCTAATCCTGTCTACAAAGCTCTGATTGGTTGATCAATTTTCCAAGCTGGAGGAGTATTAATGAGCACAACATCACAACCATTAGGCTGCTTACATTATGTAGTGTAATATCATACATCCAGGAGTTGGAAATGTTATCAGACTTGTCTTTTTTGTGCGTGGATCAAATATTAATATCATATTTTTTTACTTTTGTATGCTAAGATAAGTTAAGAGCCTCCTAACTAAATGGTAAATGGACTGCACTTGTATAGCACTTTTAGTCATGTTGACCACTCAAAGGGCTTCACACAACAGATCACATTCACCCATTCACACACACACTCATACAGCCCTTATTCTATACATTTAAGTGCTCTCTAATACATACATACACATGCATACACCGATGACACAACAGAGGCAGATTGGAGTTCAGTATCTTGCCCAAGCATACTTTGGCACACGGAATGGAGGAGCTGGGGATCGAACCACCTACCTCCTGATTGGTGGGCGACTGCTCTACCTGAGCCACAGCCACCCTGTTCCTCCCAAAATGTCAAAGTATGGTATTCTTTGACCAGCTTTGCAGTCTGCCACTCATTTTGTCAAGAGCTCCACCCTCTGCTGTTGTAGATCAACAGAGGGAACAGATATTGCAGTGCATGTCAAATTTCTTACAGTGGGACATAGGTAGCAGTATTACATGATTAAAATATACAGCTCAAGCAATTATCAGTCTAATATATCTGCACAGTATCCCATTCAATGTATGTCTAAATACACAGCCCACTCGAGCACCTCAATCAAAATAATCTGATAAATCATTTTGACCTATGGCTGTAGCCTCAGAGTTAAGAGGAAATAAAACAATAAGTAATGAAACACATTAATAAGAGAATAAAGAAATAAACAGACATCAAATAAAAACTGTAAAAACCTCTCTTTAAATTACATTGATAATTACGCTATGAAATGAATGAATAAATAAATAAATAACGTTTTTAATGAAGAACAGGTTAAGCCAACCAGTTTTTAATGCAACACCAAGCTTTTCATAATAAATCAAAGTTTTTCCTATGCCTCAGTTATGAAATGCCCGCGACCTGTTGGCCTCTCTCTCCACAGTTGTTAGTTTAAACATTTTCTATGGTATGTGGAATGAGCTGAAAAGAAAAGTTTCAAAGAAAAGCCATTTCCCAAATTGACCCCCCTCCACAGCACTTCACTCAGCCAGAGTGTCACTCCATGCGAAGTCAGACTCATAAATCTGGAGAGCACTCAGTATTCAGGCAGAGGGTATAAATAAACAGGTAAACCGTGAGGCACACTCTCCACAATAAGCAGGAAACTGTTGTCACCATGGATACTAATAAATACTTTCACTCAGTTTAGCTGTTGAGTTGTATTATGTGCTGCAACCTTGTAACTAAAACAAATAAAAGGGGTCTCCCAAAAGATCTCTACTAGGGATGGGGGGCTGGTTGAGGTTAGAAAGACAGGAGCCCTCCCAACTTTGTCTTCATCCTGAGGCTACAGACTTGAGGTCTCATTAGTTATTACTACTACAACACACCCAGCTCTCTGACTGAACCCTTAGTGGTGAGTTGCATTGTGGGTAATATGGTAATGTGGATTGTAAAAACAAACAACAGATTGCATGAAGATGAACACTGTTGACACTCCTGTTCTTTAGCCTACACTATGTTTGTTGACATTTTGGAAAAGCTAAATCATGAAAAATCATGATGCATTAGCGATGAGCAGCTCCTGTTCACACTGTAGCAATACATATACAAACATCTACATCTAATGAGTCTCTGCATATTCATAGATGTTCTGCAATTTCCTATGGTTTGTTTCTGTGTAAATCCTGTATATAGTGGCCAAATAATAATACACAGTGGCACATGGCTGCTTTTCTGTTATTACATCCAGAAAAAAGCATCTATGTGCTACAACAGAGGGAAGGGAAATCCTATTGTATTTCAGTGTTTCTTTATCCACACATATTTTATGTATTTACAGTGCATTTCATAAAGCAGCATAAGTTTATTGCCAGGAGCTGATGTTATGATACATTAGTTTCAGGTCAACTGTGAATGGAAAATAAAAAATGAAGAATAAAATCACTCAGACAGGCTGGCATAAATGCAATGCCAGTTAAGTCCATTGTAATGTCAATGCAAGCTGGTCCTGTACATTTCACCTTTGCTAACACATGGATAAGCTTCTGCCTGTCTTGGTATTGGGTACATAGTGCACCCTTATTCAACAGAATGACATATCTATATATTTTTTTATTGTTGACAAATCCCATGGAAAAGACCCCGACCAACAATGCATTAGTTACATGTTTCTCAAACAAGAGGACATGTCTGGGGACTAGTGGCAGATAATTCACATTTGATGATCTAGTGAGTACAGGACAAAAGAGAAAGAAACACTATATCAGGCAAAAAAAAAAAACAACAAATTTCAAGGCAGCTTACTGCAATAGATTTTTTTAATTTTGCGGCCAATTTGAACTAAGTTTTGAAGAAGATCGTCTGTGAATATACACATATTTACAAGTTCAAGTGACATATTTTTTACATGATCGCAACTCACAACAGAAGTATGCATTTTTTAATTTAATTTTATTTTTGAGCTACAGCCATTTTGAATTTTCACTTTTTTTCAACTTTCTTCCTTCCTCTCACCAGTACATGCATTGTGCTCAGCAACATCATGCTTGAAAATCACTGACATGCACAATGCATGCCAGGGAGTATATGCAAATGAGCAAACAATATTTACAAAAACCTACACTGAGGAGTTACATAAACAATCCACTGGACATTTGGACATAATGGTTATTAGTTCTGAAAGTGATAATTAAACAACTTAAATTCAATTCAGTTTTATTTATATAGCGCCATATCACAAGAAAAGTCATCTCAAGGCACTTTTCATATAGAGCAGGTCTAGACCGTACTCTTTAAAATAGGTATTTACAGAGAGAGACCCAACAAATCCACCATGAGCAGTACTAGGCGACAGTGGAGAGGAAAAACTTCCTTTAAGAGGCAGAAACCTCAAGCAGAACCAGACTCAGGGTGGGCGGCCATCTGCCTTAGACAAACAAAAGTCAGCAGAACATTCTCTTTTTGTAATAAATCATCGGTAAAGATTCTAAGACTCCCTCACTGTTACTGGAATAAAATACTGGCTAGATTTTTTGGCATTTTTTTTTACTTTAAATGTTGATGATTTAATTTCTCAGGCCTAATAGCTCCTAATTATTATTTATAGCAAAGAATATGAGTTGAAGTTTTTACAGTGGAACCATGATGTCTAAGGTCCTGTAACCATAACAAAGTCAGTAACTGTAACCCAAACCATGATCTCTCACTAAACCTAATCTTGTTCTGTTGACCCATCCATCAACTTTGTGGCTCCATAATAACATCAGCTCTTCCTCCTTTGCCCCTGCCATTACTTACTCGCTTACACTTGATGCAAACATACGTTGTGTGTTCAGATGAGTCTGCTACACCCACTCACGTCCAGAGCCATTGTTCAGTGTCATTGCAGGAACTGGTATGTCCCTTATGTAGGGATATAGAAAATCAGGACATGGGGGACAGGTGTGTAACTGTGATTTTAGCACAGGAGAGTTTTCACATTCTCTAACAGAACTGCAATTAATGTTTTAGTTGCCTAAATATAACCCCAGCACGGCCATAGAGTATTTACCAGGACCACAATCATCCTCTAACCTTTACTGTGCCATAGTTGCCATGTCTGATATCAGCATTTTGTCTGGTGATTGGGTTATTCTTTAGAGTCACTTGTACAGCTTCTATAATAAAAAAAGCCTGTGCGAACATGTGACACTGTGAGCTACAGATTCTGATTGGAACAAACCCCCTCTGTATCCTCAGCTGTACTAACCCCAAATTATAGCACACTGCTTGATGGAAAGGTCAATTCTACAGCAGTGCTGCAGCCATCTGACAAGATCGCTCCCAGTTAGGTAGGCAGAGGATGGATTTGCAAGAGATGATATGTGCGTGTGTGTGTGTGTGTGTGTGTGTGTGACACAGCAGCATTGTGGTGACAATGTGGGCTGTTTGTCATTAATGTAATAAGAATGATCATGATTGTGTTTCCTCACACTGACTAACCCTGACTCTCTCAGTCTTACAGTATTTCTCATGTTAATAGGTTTAACCCTTGAAATGTAGTTGGCTCTTCCTGTTATCATGCATAAACCACAGAACATTCTTGTCTCTTTACTAAGCAAATACTTATAATACAGAGGGACAGAATGATGATCCCAATGGGGAGTACTGCTACAGTATTTAGAGATAAGACAATGATTTATTACGGGAAAGCTCAGAGATAGTCTTTAAGTCTTCACCAGGATTCTCATGACGTGTGGATGAGTTTTTTATTTTTGAGAAATATGATATTTACATGTGTCAACTCAAAACCAGATAACTGACTAACCATGAGGAAGGGACCTTTCACTACAGCAGAGGGGCTGGAGGGTTCACTGGAAGATATTGTGTTATATGACAAAATGAAGGCCTGCCGGTGTAAGGACATAGTGTAGAGCTAATTTTACATTTTAGAGCTAAACAGAGCAAGGAGGGCCTCGACATTACCCTGCCTTATCACTAATTAAAGAGGTGACATAAGATGCAGATTGCAGTTAGGGCGATACCCTACAGTATTACAGTACAGTATTACACACACACAACCCACATATTCACTTAAAAAATACCCAGTCCAGTTTTATATAAAATTCTATCGGTCAGATCAGGTTTGAAGCCTGGTAATTTAGTGCCATTAGAGTCACCATATACTTGAATTAATAGCAAACCAACACAAAGAAGAATAAATCAGATTGGCAAGCTAATCACATGCTTTTAGTGTTCTGTCTCAAGAATAAGCCGCGTTAGTAAGAGTAGTCTGATGTGGCTGGTTAATATGGGGGCATACACTCACTGAGCACTTTATCAGGAACACCTGCTTATTTATACAATTTTCCAGTCAGCCAATCATGTGGCAGCGGCACATAAACTCCCAGAGATCCAGGTCAGGAGCTTCAGTTAATGTTCACATCAAACATCAGAAACATGTGACACATTCTCTGACTGTGACATGATTGTTGGTGTCAGACAGGCTGGTTGAAGTTTTTCAGAAACTGTTGATCTCCTGGGATTTTCACACACAACAGTCTCTAGAGTTTTTACTGGTGTGAAAAGCAAAACCATCCAGTGAGTATCAGATCCATCATACGTAAAACCAATGCAAAAAAACCTCAGCGAGCAACAGGTTTGGTGTGTCACTAGGAAACAACCCCTTTCACACCGCATGGGTCACTATAATATCCTGTATATAATATAGATTAATACTTATACTAGACCGGCTCCACTGTTATCTTGTAGCTACTTTTGTGTTGGGTGTTAATGTAGCTGTTGATTTACATTGCATATGTGTGTCATTATCATTTAACAGTAACCTAAGTGAAGCCAAGCCTCCTCTTCTGACAATTTTATGGTTAGATAAGACAGAGACAAGTTATTATGATTATGTATGAATACAACTAACCACCTAGAGCATTTCAATCTAAAGGTCAGCATTTATCAGCCTGTTTAAATCTGCTGCTGCGGCTGCCTGCCACTGGCATGTTCTGTCTGTGGGAGAGGATTTAGTAGGACAATCACACAGACTCTGTAGCCTCTGTCTTATTGCCTCTTATTGCCCCTCAAAGCCTGAGAAAATGATGGTTTTACCTCAGGCACTGCAGGCAGTAATGAAATCAAGGAAACATTTTACGGTGGGAACAGTGTTATCAAGGAGACCTGTCTGGATGTGAAGGTGCTGTGACTAATTGACAGTGCTACCTGGTTGCTAAAGAAATCCAAACAGCTGGTGTCACTATGAAGACTTTTCCAGTAAATCTGTTCAGGGGGCAGCCGGGCTCAGTCATGCATGGAGAGAAGTGTGAAATTTGACTGACAGAACATGGAGGTCATAAAGGAAATAACAAGACAGGATAGGCTCACAGTTTCCTTGCAAATTTCTCTTTATATGTTTTGCTTCATCGCTTGGACACTGATATGCTGGCACTCCTGACTCCGGAGTAAAAGTAAAAAGAAGGGAAAGCTAAAATAGAAAGGAAGACCAGGAGATTGGAAGAGAGGACCAAGAGTGATGAGGCTGTACTTGAGGACAGTGTGAAGCACAGCTCAGAGTGTCAGGATTCAGAAGCAAACTTCCTCACATTTACTGCCCTAAAGGAATCTTTAGACATGTCTTTCCTGCAAGTTTGTTTTTTTTTTTTTTTTTTTCAGTTTCATCTCTACTTTCCTCCTCTCCATCCACCTCTTGCCACACTTCATCTCCTCTCCTTTCACCATCCCTTCTCCTCTCCTCTTTACCTCACTTCACCTTTACACTTCTCTCCTGCCTTTCATCTTCTGTTCTTTGCTTTCATCACCTGCCCTCCCATCATCTGCCCAGCACTCCTCTCCTATGCTTGTCTTCAGTTCCTCACAATTTCTCACCTTTCATTCCTCTGCTTGGCCTATTGGAGTAACACCCACACTAACTGGTGTTTGAGTTAAAAAAAAAAACAAAAAAAAAAAAACAAACAAAGTCTGTGATAGTGGAAAGTGTTTGTTCAAGTAGAGATGAGGTTATTAAATTTGTGGTGGGACTTGATTTAAAAATTAATCAAATTAATTAGGCGCTTTGTAATTAAAAAATTGCAACAAATTGCATTTTAATCACATATCAATATTTGACACAAGAAGCAACATTAAGGCAAAAGACTGAAGACGCCATTCCCTGTCAGTGACGTCAATGATGTGCGCAGTCACACCGACGGAATTTGAATTGCTTATTGAGGTCCAATGAGGTCGGCTTTCTCCAGTAAATCCTCTTTTGCTTGCTTTTCAGTGTCATAAAACTCCTGGATTTAGTTTGAAATGGTCTTTCTGCATGGCAGTATGTAAGTTGGGTCAGACAATGCTATCTGTAGCACCTTTTCTAATCCCTTCTACCACTGAAAGTGGTCTACTGCAATCCATCTCGCCAGTGAGTTTGTTAATTTGTCAGATGTGGACTTACTCATTCTGGCTCTGAAACCCACCATCTGGTCGAGTGTGGGTTGGCGACACTGCTTGCTTGTAGTAGGACTAATGTTAATGTTAGCTCTGGCATCCGTGCTCCCTGCTACATGTTTAGCATTGAGGTGATACCGGAGACTTGAACTGCTTCAGTGATATGCAAATTCTTAGTCACATAATTTGCACACAACCGTGCTCTTATCTATGCTTCCATTTGACAGTTCTTAAAACTGAAACTTTCCATCCACCGGGCCAAGCAATGCAGTCTCATCTGTTTCATCCATCACTTCTATCGTTAGCGTGCTACTGCGCTTTGCCACTTTCCACATGAGGCTTTGTTGTCTGACGTCACTAGATGCATCTGGTGCATCAGTATGATCGGTATGCCAGGAACTGAAAGGAATTTTCTCAGGCGCACTGAGAAATGTTTCTGTGCTGTCTGGAGTGTAAAAATAAAGTATCATTAAATGTGTTAATTTTAACGCCTTATTTTCTCTGAAATTAATTAATCGACAGTAATGTGTTAAAGTCCCAACCCTAAATTAAATACAATGCAGGAAAAGTATTGCTGGCATAATGGATCCATGAGCCCAATTGTGTATTAATCACACAGATGTATATAAAACCATATCACAAGGGGACAATAATACCATACAATCTCTGAGTAAGTGCATTGAACAACCTAATGTCTGGATGTGCCAGAATTTTCTCCAATTTTCTCCAATTAAACAAAGATAAACTTAAGTAACTGTTTTGGGGGGAAGACCATTTAAAAGTCAGTGTTTAGCTTCAGTTGATAATATTAAGAACCACAAACCAGCCCAGAAATCTCAGTGTGGTCATGGACTCAGACCTGAATTTTAACAGCCACATTAACACAAGTCAGCCTACTGTCATCTTCAGAACATATTGAGGATTAAAGGACGTATATCTCAGCAGGACTTGGAAAAACTTGTCCATGCATTTATCTTAAGTCGACTCAACTACTGTAATGGTGTGTTTACAGGTCTCTGTAAAGAATCAATCAGACAGCTACAGTTGATTCAGAATGCTGCTGCTCATGTCCTCACTAAGACCAAGAAAGTGGATCATTTAAGTCCAGTTTTCAGATCTTTACACTGACTTCCTGTCTGCCAGAGAGGTGATTTCAGATCCCTGCTGTTGGTTTATAAAACATTGAATGATTTAGGAACAAAATACATTTCTGATCTGCTGCTACATTAAGAACCATCCTGACCCCTCACGTGATCTGGGATCTGGGACTGGTCTGTTTTCTGTCCCCAGAGTCAGGACTAAACCTGCAGCGTTCAGGTTTTATGCTCCACACATCTGGAACAGAATCCCAGAGAACTGCAGGTCTGTTACATTTCTGTTCTTTTAAATCAAGGCAGAAGTCCTTTCTGTTTGCCACTGCCTTTAGTTAGTAATGATAAATAATCACTAGTTTCTTACACTGCACTGCAACTTTTACTCTTGTATTTTTTATCTTTACTTTTTTCCATTCTACTCTTCTATTTCTTGTTTTTATTTTCTATTTAAGTCCTAATGTCTTTACTCCTTTTATAACTTATGTAAAGCACTTTTCTCATTACATTGTTGTTGAACTGTGCTATATAAATAATTTTGCCTTGCATTACCTAATCCCCAACTGTAATGCAATGGAATACATTTTAAATGACCAGAAGAGGACAAAGACATTTAGCTTTTTTTTTTTTTTTTTGGGTGTTCTCATGCATTTCTCCAGCTTAGTGTGGATGTATTTTCATCCTCTTTCCTCCTCCTAGCTTCCCTTTCTTTTCCTAACCTTACCGTGATTCTCATTTTTATCTCTTGTTTTTGTGTTGGCTTTGCTCTCTTCTCCTCTGTCCTTTTCTGTGCTATTCTTAACTCACCTTACTTTACCTGTGCTTTCCTGCTGCTTTCCTCTGAGCAGAATATATCTCCATCAGTCAATGTCAACACGCACTATGTGAGTTCCTGTGCATTTGCGTGCATGCATGCATGTGTTCTCTTAGTGGGCGCCAGACCGGCACTTTGAACCCCCCGTTGTTATGCTCAGAGCAATCAATAGAAAGCAAAGCATCATCTGAGTGAGAAAACCATAGCTCAGCTGTCACAGCACCCTACAAAACAATGACTCAGTGTGTGCCCCAGGGATCTCTGAGTGTGTCAGTGTGTGTATCCACCCCTTTTATATGTGCATTTTTGCACCTTAAGCACATCTGTTTCCACCCTCAGTGAGCCAGCCACATAACCTAACCCTCATGCGCTCATGCACACACACACACACACACATGCACATACACACGCAAACTCCCCAGGGTCTCAGTCGCAGCTCAAGTCCTCACCTTCATATAGAGTGCAGAGTCAATGTCACGCAATGTCACTGTCAGAGCAGATTAGATCAGCCTTACTGCATTCAGGCATCCCAAATGGCCACTGGACTCACCAACCACTGGCTTCTCACCACATCACCATATATACAGACACACACAGTGTTCAGGGTGTTAGCAGTAACATGATAATAATCCTCCTGCCTGATCTTCTGTCTAGACTAGGGCCGGGCAATAAAACGATATTGATATGTAACGCAATAGAACCTTTCCTCGATAGACATGGTCGATAATGACGTCGACAGAACTCATTCTACCTCTGTTCTGGCAGATAATATGAAAAGTCAATGATATGGCGAACCAATCATGTGGCAGGAACAGAGTTACAGGCACGTCAGGTTAGGTTGGCGCACACACCACAGAGTGCAGGAGTAACACAGTAGTAGCACATGTGCTAATAGGTGTGTTCAAGATCAACTGTGGCTGTCGCCTTTGTGGTCAAATGTGAACTGCCACTGACTGCTGGGAAACAACTGCAGTCAAGTTAGACACATTTTCCACAGCGTGACGGCGTTTGCCTTTTACCAGTTGTTGTCACAATTCATCAAATATATTGATCCCATTGTGGAAAACCTGCTCAGCTGTTCTGTGCTTTTTTTTTTATCTAGAAATATGACTGTTCCCCTCAACATGTCAGACTGTTGAGGGGAACCTATATACACACTGTTTACTCAGCCAAAGAGTTGTGTTGGTATGTTGTTCTAAACCTTTCAGGCCAGAAAAGCATAAAGAAAAATAAATGTATAAAAACATCTAGGGCGATGTGTTTGGGCATATGGAGGAAAAGTTACGCATGGAGAGCAACACTTTAAAAAATCTGTTTCATTAAGACCTACATACATGAGAATAAAAAACATGGTCCACCACATTGCCAGGAGAGTGAAAAGAGGTGAAATATGAAGGATAAAAATATGATCTATATGGATTTTACTTCTACAATAGCAAACTCCTCAACTAAACTGATGAACAGCTGAAAATTAATACTATACTGTTGGTGCACAGACGTAAAACATGAGCTGTCAGGAAGAGGAGATCAAATAACTTAGATCAACTTTGGAAGAGGTAACAACAGGGGTGGGAGGGGCAGGTTTTGAGCCAATCAGGAAAAAGTGCTGTCATCACAGAGGTGGCTCCAAGTCAATGCAGCTGGAGAAAAGTAACTGCAGAAAACTACAGGTGCCTTACTCCCGCAAGATTTTAAAGTCATGTGACAGGGTGATGTTGGGCGGCGTCGGCAAAGGTCGGACAAAATTCCTAACCAGCATTCACTGTTTTAAACCCAGCATGCATCACGTCAGCGCTGTGCAGTGCCGCATAAAGTCGAACTACTGACAGAAAATGTTAATGAAAACTTGAGCGACAGAAGCGTTACAGAAGAAGACGCCCCAATGGACAGAGTCGTGAATGACAGAGGACTGACAGGTACAGAGAGCTGGTAGAGACAGACAGCTGATAAAACTCTGTGGGATTTGTCCCAGTAGGAAATACAATAACGAATACAAATACAAATAATGTTAACTACTGTTTGCTCTCTTGTCTCATCTTTCTCTCTCTCTCTCTCTCGGCTCAACCTGGCATTTTGCAAATTTATAATAGGCTATTGCAGCAGTGGCAATAATTTTCCTGGTTAGGGTTGAAAATCCCACTCTGTCTACTGCAACTGTTGCTGCTGCTGCAGTGTCTACAGCATCATCCAGTACACAACCACCTAGACCTACAACCCAGAGCTCTGTGAGACAGTTTGTGCAAAAGGCTATGACCCCAGTAAGACAAAGACACAGTTGATGAGGAATTGGCTATAATGGTTACACGTGATTTCCAACCATTTTTAATTGTGCATGACAAAGGATTCAGAAGCTTTACTCATGCTCTCAATACAATGTATGTAATTCCAAGCAGGAAAACTCTCTCCCACAAAATGATCCCAAGCCTATATGACAGAGAACATGCTTCACTGCAAGAGAGTGCTAAAAAAGCCACAGCAGTTTGCCAGTTTGACAGCTGACTGCTGGACATCCCGAACCACCACATCCTACATGTCAGTTACATGCCACTTTGTTGAAAATTACAAATTGGTGTCCTGTCTTCTTTATTGTTTTGAGTTCAGTGACAAACACATTTCTGAGAACTTAGCAGAGGAGCTGCTCAAAGTGGCAAAAGAGTGGGATGTGAAAAACAAAGTGGTTTGCTGTGTTAGTGACAATACAACTAACATAACTAAAGCAATTAAAATCCTCAAATGGACCCACCATGTCTTGCACACAAAATTAACCTGTTTGTAAGAGATGCTCTGAAGGTGATGAAGCCCACTGTGGACAAAGTGAAGGCAATAGTGGAATTCTTCCACAGGAGCACAACAGCCACAGAGAAGCTCAAATCTACCCAAAGACAGATGGGCATGTCTGAGCTGAGGATCAAACAGGAGTGTATTACAAGGTGGAACTCAACCTTTCATATGCTAAAATGAATTCTGGAGTCCAAGGATGCAGTCATCTCTACCCTGGCTGTTATCAATACACCTGTTGATCCTCTGAGCCAAGAGGAATGGGTGGTACTGCAGGAGGCATGCGCTGTTCTGGAGCCATTTCAGCAGGTCTCAGTGGAGATCAATTCAGACAGGTACAGTGTACGAATGTTATCACATTATTGTTATTATCGTTATTATTAATATTCAATTATTTTTAGCATTTTTATTAGTTGTTGTTGCATTATTGGTATGAAAAGCAGTTTAGGCATGAATGGAAATAATAATATATACTGCAAAATAAAACGAAGCAGAATTTTAACAGTTATTGTTCTTTTTGTTTTACACATTTTTGTTTAGATTTTGTTGTGACTGATTTTTCAGTGAAGCAAGATACCCATCTGCAAGCAATGATAATGTTCCACAACTGTCACATGGCTTTTAAAGTATTGTAACATTATCGAACATCTTAATGTAAGGTTGCCTCAAAATCTGTACAGTGTAACATAAGGTGTTTCTTCCAGTTGGCTATATTCTCCCACAAATATAATACCTTTTAGTAATTAGCATTCTAATAAAGGCTGTAACTATATCACCTACTCCGTTTCAGAATGTTGTTTACATTGAAGTTGAGGAGGGTATGGAGGTTTCTCCTCTGCAACATGTACAGTACAAGATGTATGCCAAGACATGTTGTTGCCACTTGAATGGTGGCACAATTGTTGTACTAGAGGCTCTCTTCTCATTACCTTCATACCTCATGGCTAATTTCATTAGAATTTTGATGAGACAGACAATGAATTGACAATACAATTAAGTGTCAGCTGATCAATGTTTGTGATTGATGTTGACAGAACTGTTCGCACTATCCCTCCCAAATCCCACTAGCCTATCTGCATTTCAGTAATTACAGCTCTAACAAGAGGAGTATAAAGCTCCAGTACCTCTGTGTAGGATGACATTTCTTTGCATGAATAACTTTTTTTAAATTACAAAAGTGATATATTTATTGTGCAAATGTGATTGTTAATGGTTGTTTGTCTATATATGTTTGCCCTGTGATACACTGGTGATCTGTCCAGAGTGAACCTTGCCTCTCACCAAATGTCAGCTGTGATTGACTTTAGCCCTCCACGACCCTCAGAGGATAAGCAGTATAGATAATGGATGGATGGATGGAAGGAATAGCACATCTGACATGAAAAAATGTATCCTTATCCTGGAGAATTAGTCATGCACACTGGTCATTTCTGCATTTTGTTGATTCATCAAACATGTAAGTTCAGTTTTTGTCAAAGGGAAGTATTACCACTTAAGTGGGTTTTAACAGATCTGGAAGAAAAGAAAGAATATTTAAAGAGAGAAAATGGTTCACACCTATAGATAGATACAGGTAGATAGATAGACAGATCCCATGAGGAAAATTTGTCATGTCATAACTAAACTGAACCAGGAAGTTACATTTCCCACAAAATGTATTTCCTGGTTCAGTTTAGTTATGACATGTCTTTTTTTTCAGTCAACAGGAGGTAGTTGTGGGTCGATGGTGGATGTACAGAGTGCACCACTGTGCCTAAAATTAACCATTAAAAAAACAATGCACCAACTGGAAGTGGATATTGTACTGCAAGATCAGATATTTTGGTGGAAAACAAATAAACTGTCTCTGAACATTTTACTGATATGCCATGTATAAATGTATTTGTATAAATTATGTAAATATAAAATTGACACCTTTACATTGCATTTTACATGTGTAAAATATGTAAATTAACAACATATCCTCATTGTGTTAAAAGAAAACGTAATCCTGCCCCACAAATATATTTGCTGGTGCAGTTTAGTCATAGAGAGATGTCATTTCTAGGAGACTGCCTTCCAGTGACATCTCAGTGCAGCACAGGAGTTATTGTTTATTCATTAAAAGGGAGGATTTGAAAAGCACCAGGTTTTTGAGCAGGTGGAGGGAAGAATCACAAGGATGCAAAACAGGTCTTTAAAAATAGCATCATTTAATATAAATGGAGTACTCAATCCAGTTAAGAGGGGAAAATCTTATCAAAATTAAAGAAGGATAATATCCAAGTAGCTTACTTACAGGAATCACACCTCGGTGACTCCGAACATACCAAATTGAATAAATCAGGATTTAAACATGTTTACTTTTCTTCCCATGGGTCGGGGAGGCAGAGAGGAGTGGCAACTCTAATATACTGTGCTATAAATTATGAACACATATCAGAACATAAGGATAAGGAAGGCAGATTTGTTATGGTTATAGGTAAAATAGAAGGAATTATGATAAGTCTCCTTAACGTGTATGTTCCTCCAGGCAATGACTGATCCTTCTATAAACATGTAGTTGATTTAACAACAACAAAAAGTCAAGGGATCTTAATATGTGGCGGAGATTTTAACATACAATTAAATCAGAAAATTGACTCATCAAACAGGAAATCTGACACAAGAAACATAAGCAGAAGATTAAATACTTGGATGTGTGAAGTGGGGATTGTGGACGTGTGGAGAGAGATAAACCAGACGATCCGAGAGTACACTCGCCCGCTCACAATGTCTACTCACATATAGATTACTTTTTTATGCTTAAAGGAGATCTTTTTAGGGTGGATAATTGTGAAATAGGACCCAGTACTAATTCAGATTAAGGTCCTGTTTATATGTCAGTCCATCTAAATAATAAGAAGAGGTCCACTCTCTGGAGACTGAACTCAAACATTCTGAATAACTTATTATTATTAAAGATAAATTGAAAACTGAAATTAAATTGTATTTGGAAAATAATGATAATGAAGAAGTGACTCCACCTGTTCTCTGGGATGCATTAAAAGCAGTGATTAGGGGTAAAATAATTGCCATCTCCTCATATGAGAAGAAAATCAAAGAACAAAAACTCAAAGAATTAGAAGAGGA
Source organism: Lates calcarifer (assembly GCF_001640805.2). Lineage (NCBI taxonomy): Eukaryota > Metazoa > Chordata > Actinopteri > Centropomidae > Lates > Lates calcarifer. Next base: position 23,185,764 of record NC_066836.1, read on the forward strand.
TTTGAAGAGAGTACAGAAAGAACAAGCAAAGTCTCTTAAAGGTGACAACAAAAGTAAGATTATAAAACTTAAAAAAGAAATAGATGAAATAAAGACTCAAGAAATTCAAAAAAAGCTCCTTTTTACAAAGCAACAATACTACGAGGTAGGTGGAAAATTACTGAAACTCCTATCATACAGGCTAAGAAAACAACAAGCGGAAATAACAATACATAAAATACGAAACTCTGCAACAAATGAAATAGAAACCAGTCCAGAGAAAATCCAGCAGTGCTTCCAAAAATACTATAAAACATTATATTCCCAACCACAGACAAGCAACGACAACCAGATTGATGCCTTTCTGGCCCGGATAAACCTCCCAAAGATCACAGATGAACAAAATGGAAAATTAATATCTAAAATCTCAAAAGAAGAAATTCAATCAGCAATCAGGAGAATGAAAGGGGGGGACAGATGGTTTTCCCACAGAATGGTACAAAACAATGCAAGATCAGCTAATTCCAACATTATTAAGAACGTTCCCATGAAGGGAGGCAATGATTTCAATCTTACCTAAGGAGGGTAAAGACAAATTGGAGTGTGGGAATTATCACCCGGTAAGTCTTCTAAATAATGATTCCAAACTATTCACCTCCATATTATCTAAAAGAATTAAACTCATATTACCAGTATTAATACATAGGGACCAGACTGGCTTTGTCAGACAAAGACAGACCCAAGATAACACCAGAAAAACACTGCATGAGAGAAGTCACACAACAGAAACTGAAGACACTGATATTAAGTTTGGATGCAGAAAAAGCATTCGATTCAGTGAGGTGGTCATTTTTATGTAAAGTATTTTCAAAATTTAGCTTCCACACAACTATAATTGACACATTCGCCGCACTATACAACAAACCAGATTTAACCAATTCATTTATTCTGGAAAGAGGAACGAGACAAGGGTGTTGTGTGTCGCCGCTCCTCTTCGCCTTGTTTATAGAACCCATGAGTCAATTGATTAGGCAGAGGTCAGACATAAAGGGGGTAACAATGACATTCGGGGAGCAAAAACTGGCCCTGTTTGCTGACGACTCATTGATAAGTATTACACAACCTACACAGACACTCCCGAAACTCATGAAATTGCTAGAGGAATTTGGTTTCATTTCTGGATATAAAATTAATATCAACAAAACTCAAGTATTAACATTTAACTATGACCCTCCATTCTCAATTAAGACCATATACAATTGGAAATGGGATGCTGAGTCCATTAAATATTTGGGTGTCTCACTACCTAAGGACTTCTCAAGACTTTATGACATCAATTACAGGCCACTAAATTCAAAGATAAAGTCTGACATACATAGATGGAATGTTCCCTTTTTAAGTTTAAGCTCCCGGATAGAGTCAATCAGGATGAATATTCTACCACAGATGCTGTACTTTTTTCAGTGCCTGCCAGTCAAAATACCATCTAAACAGTTCTTAGAATAGCGAGGTATTTGTAGCAAGGGAAAAGGGCCAGAATTAAATTTAAGATGCTACAATTAAGAAAAGGGGAGGGCAGCCAGTAAGAAAGCTGTCACAAGGAAATGGTTAAAAGTAGAATCACCCACCATTAATGACTGGATTGAAATTGTGTATGAAATTTATGTTATGGAGAAGATATCCTTTTCCCTCAAAGTTGAAAAAGAAAAATTTTTGGACCAAATGGACTGAGTATGTAAAACCAATTAGATCTGATTTCAGTTGACTGCACTTACACTTTGTGTGAACCTTGATTCACTTCAGTATTTAAGGAGCAGTGTCAGTTTTTCGGCAGCACTGGGTACAATCAGTACTTAGCATTGACATGGAAATCCTTCAGTACTCTGGCTATCTCTCCATTTTGCTGCCCTGTAATAAATTAACAATCAGCTGGTGATGGTGTTCACTGTTAGCACAAATTGGATAATGCAAACACTGAAACAGTTTTTGTGGCCATATGGATATGAGTTTGACCTTTGTGACCTTATTTTATTCTTTTTCTCATTACGCCACTATGAATTACACAGCTTCAAAGGTCCTAGTATTTTTAGGGTCACTTGTCAAGTATACAGATTATGTATATCCATTATCTGACTAATGCACCAGAGGTGGCAAACATTAATATTTTACTGAGAAGTATCAGATTTTATTGATGTGCCTCTTTAAATGGGGTTTTATTTTTTGGAGTATCAGCAGACTACAAACAGGATGGTTTAAACTGAGGATAAGGATTTTTCATTTTATATTTATATTTCAGTTTTTCAGGTAGTAATATTCCTGACAGAGAAATGGGTACCTCTGTGTTTTGAAGCATATCTTTTCATACATTTTTTTATCTTTATCTATGATGTTGTTTTTTATGATGTTGCTGATACACTGTTGTTGACAGACTGCAGCTGATTTCCACCCTCTCTACATTTTATTTATAAAAAAAAGTGACAGAATTATGTCAATTGTCACTGATGGTAACTGACAAGTGGTTGATATTTATCATTTGCTATGTTTTGTGGGTTGAGTAGGTATATGTGTGGAAGTTTATTTTTTGACACAGTGAACAAAAAATTAGTTCATACAACTTTAAGATAACTTGCAAGCCAGTCTGTAGTATATTTTTAAGCCTTTTAAGTCCTTAAAGATTTTATTTTGCTTCCATTTTAAACAGTAATATTTAATCATCTTTGACATATCCTGCTAGATCGAAAAGCAGTTTGAGTAGAAGAATTACATGCAAACCACCTGCAGTAAATAGCTATTCTTAAATGCAATATATGTATGTATACAATTTTAGTGTATGGAAAGGTACACATATCTCAGGCTGTCTTGTCCACTGAGCAGCAGTGGGTGGGCAGTAAGCAGCTGCATCAGATTAGTTTTAAATCCTTAAAATTAAAATCCATGATGAGCTGGTGCCTTATCAGAAAGTCTTCTGTGTTTGAAAATGTAAACATATGAAGACAAAAACGCTGCCTTTCTCCAGTGAAATGCTTTTAGCTATGTGATCAGGGAGGGTTCTATAGTATCTAGCTTTTCTGTCTAACTGGATTACCAACCCTTAAAATACCTTCTGCCACTCAGGAACATATAGCTTTTATATATATGGAAGATAGGAAATGTCTACACTATCTACACTGATGAAATGGAGATTTGTGTCTTGCCAGAGCATGTGGTGAAAAGACATCATTCATTTGCTAGGGAAAGACGATCTTTTCATCACATTTGTTTTTTTGTTTTTTTTTTCATTCATATTCTCTGAATCCCTCCCTCAGGAAGAAACTTCCCCAGGTTTGTTGTACTGGATAATGGGCTTAGGCATATTTTTCTTGATTACTCCTCTAGGATTTTTTTCTGTTTCCCTCCTGAAGAATATTCAGCATTCTCCATCCAAACCTCCAGCTCTGCAGTTATTTGCATTTTTGACAGAAAATGCGTTTTGACCTTTTCAGAAAATGAAAAGGAAAAAAATGACTGAAATAACAACAGTAAAACTCCTGAAGGCTTGTGGCTACTAGTGATCTGTTTGAAGAAACATCAACAAGTTTATCACAGTTAGTTTTAACAAGTGTCTAAACAAAGAGAAAGGCTGTGTTCAGAACTGGAAATAGAAATAGAGTCAAAAATATGAGAGATGATTTCTGTTTGAAAGGTAAGTGAACACAACCTGAGGATAATCTAATCGTGTGCTGTCCCTGTATATTCTTTTCCAATATCTCATTGGGTACTCGTGTCCAGACACGTGCGGGTTAATTGGGACTCAAGATTGACTATAGGTGTGAATGGTTGTTTAAATGTATATCAGCCCTGTAATGCATTCAGAGCCTTCACTTTTTTCACATTTTGTAATTTTGCAGCCATATGCTTAAACAAAAAACAAGCATTTTTCCCTCATTAATCTACATCAATACTCCATAATGACGGTTAAAACAGAATTTTAGGCATTTTTGCAAATTTATTAGAAAGGGACACATTGAAATAATACATTGACATAAATATTCAGACACATTGCTATGACACTTGAGATTTAGCTTAGGTTCCCTTTATAATAAATTTGCTTAACTCTGGCTTTGGGATTGATAAGTGGGGACATGATAGATAATAATAGATAATGATAGATAATGGATGGATGGATGAATCTTCATAAGATTTTGAGATGTTTGTATAGAACTTGCCAAAGTGCCTTGAAGTAACACCTCATTTGAAAGAGAGACTTAATAAGAGAAGTTTTCTATATATATATATATATATATATATATATATATATATATATATATATATATATATATATATATACTACATATATGCTACTGCTATATATACATTTTATTTTATGTAGCACTTTTATCCAAAGCACTTCACAGGTTTGCCTTTTATTCATCCATTCTCACACACATCAGTGACTAATGAAGTGGCTGGCTTGACCACAGAGGAAAACTTGGGTTTCATTGTGTTCCCTGAGGACACACTGACATGTGGACAGGAGTTGAGGATCAAACCACCAATCCCTCAGTTAATAGGTGGACAACCCTCTCTACCTGCTGAGCCACAGGTGCCCCTGGCTGTGCTTCATATCCAGTTGTTGCCCATTTTATTTGTCTTCTCTGACTGCCTTCAACCTTGTTTTTGAGCAAAACCAAAGCCATTTTACTTTATCAGCTACCTGTACATCCTGCTTTTATGTCTTCACAACAAAATACATGTCCTTTCAACAATTGCATTACTTGTGGATAATGCAGCATCTTCAGCATAGTTAGTTATGATACTAACTATAGTATGTGGCATATAAATGATTTCAAAAAGACATGAAAAAGTAAACTTAGGAAATGTCATAGATCCAAGGATCAATGACAATGATCAATCAGTTGCACGCGAAGAAAAATAATATATCTTACCTTTCCGACATACTGAGGTTCAGGTCCGATGTGTTCCTCCAGAACAAAGAACTGGTTCCAGATCCAGCCTCTCTTTGGCCGATGATGAGAATCTTTGTCTGTCTCCAACAACTTGGTCTGGTTCCTCTGTGCTCTTATGGATGTTCTGGAGCTTGGGTTTAAGATCTTCGAGTCAGATTTGGCATTTGTTTGAAAAGAAGGTCGGAGTTTGGAATGGTATTTAGGATTGGATAGAGAAGCCGAGCTAGCATTGTAGTATGTGCTCAGGTTCATAGTACCAGATGAGTTGGACCTTTGATTAGGATTGGATAATGAAGATAATTTAGTGTTGGGGAGTGAATGAGTATTGGTCGTAGGCCCAGTCACTACCTTAGAGTTGTGAACTGCCTCTGGCTTGGGCTGCCACAGAGATCCAAGAACTGGTTTTGGATTGGTTATGGGGTTGATTTTTGAAGACTGCTTAGGATTGTTGAGTTTGATATTTGAGCTTGTTGCGGCCGGGGAAATTGCTGATGGAAAGTTTGTATTGGACCTGTAGTTTTCTGTAAGATAGGACATGGTGTCAAGCCTAGGTTTTAACTGAAACTTGGTCCAGAGGTTCTGACTAGAACTCAAGAGCTGGCTGGACCTCAGTGGAGTCTTATGTTTGTCAGGACTTTTGGTTGGGATTGGGGTCGCTTCAGGCAGTGGCTTGAGCCTCGGGTTTGGGTAGAGACTGGGGTTAGGGTTAGCATGAGGGCTCAAATTGACCCGGGTCCCATAACAACTCTGGGAGACAACACATAGGAAGACAACCAGAGGACAAAGACAGGAGACTGCAGCCAGAGTGGCTGGAACTCTCATTGTAATGAAAAAAATGGTCTGAAAATGTCTTCCCCTCTCACCTCCACTGTGTCATACCACCATGGGTATACACAAATGCGCCCACAAATTCACTCAAACACACAGTTTTACAGTTCTTTTCACAGTGCAGGATAGCCAGGAGTGTCCACATGGTGCAGTCCAAAGAAGTATTTCACATAGTTCCCTTGGAAAAATAGAAAGGAACTCCATAATCTGGTTCTCTATTTAGTATTTATTTATTTTGTGTGGTCATTAGATGTTCCTTAATATGTGGTTGTTTTCTTCCTCCCAACATTGTTCCCACACATGAGGATCATTTGAATTATTGTAAGTAAGTCAGACCACTAGTCCATGGCATAGTTGTGCTTCAACATCATATATGATATCCACTATGGGCGAAAACTGAAGACCCATTTCCTTGGTTGAAAGCAAAAAGTCCACATCTGATGGTTGGGTCTGAGGCTCATCAAAGGTCTTCTTTCCTGAAAGAAAGAAGATGAAATCCATGATCAAACTTATAAAAGTACCAATATACTCTGAGAAGAAAAAAATCTAAACAAATCCACAATACAAAATGGCTGACCAATTTTTGATCACCAAGAGGAGGAAGAACTCAAAAACAAGTTGTCAAGTTGTAGCTCTGTGAGGCTATTTGGGATTACCTCGGTTTTGCAGTTTATCATGAACATGAATGTCTGAACCAAAGTTCATGGCAACCTATCAAAAATAGTTGAGACACTTCAATTGGAACCAAAAAATCTTTTATTTTTTGACAGTTCCGCTAATATATATTGAAATATTTCACTAAATATTTGAAAATGTTGCCCTGCTACTAGATGAAAGGTCAGAGGATAACCAAAAGCACTGGGATTCATTCTCTGAATATCTTGTATATCTGTACCAAATTTCAAGGGAATCCATGCAACAGCTGCAAAGATATTTTGTAAAGAAAAAAAAATCTTCATCAAGATCTTTTCATTAAATCTTACTTTTATTCAGTTTGTCAATTCCAGTTTCTCTGTTTTCTATTCTTACACTAAGAAAATTAGCATACTGGAGAAAATCACAGGCCTAAAGCTTCAAATCCCCCTGTCAAAGAATGTGCTGGTTTGACAGCTCAAGCCCCAGCAAACCTGTTGTTTGGCTTGTTTTGTATTTTCTGTCCTTGTTGACTGGATGTACGACACATGAGGTCTGCAGGATTTTTTATTTTTATTTTTTATTTTTGGCATTACTTTCAATCTAGATCACTCCACCTGCCAGCTGCACCACAGCCTCATCTGCAAGCAAGCAAAGCATAAACAATATGCAAGACATAAATGTTTCATCAGCGATGGGAGCCTGGCTGAAGAAACCTCTGCTGAAATGACTTTCCTTTTCTTCATCCTCTTTCTCTGACTGTGAGAACAGTGACTGATTTGAAATGAAATGAATGGAAGAAAAAGAATGAGAATACATGAACTTGAACTGTGGGGCTAATGTGCACCAGGCGCCAAATTAATGTGGATATATATTTAGTGACCATCTCCTTGTACTACAGGGATTTATTTTTGAAATGATTACATCCAAGCTGTGTACTTCTCCATGTTATATAAAAACAGCTAATATACCATATATGATAAATATGTCTTGTACAGTTTGTCGTTAAGCACATAAATAAATGAGAACTCCTCCTCTAAAAGATAATACAACTTACAATCTGATATGCTATTTTCCCTTTGATGTTCGCCTTCCTGTCTGAGCTTATTCTAAGTTCCCATTATGAATACACAGACCTGCCATACTACTGCAATTACATGAATTAATTTGACAGTTGAGAAGCCAAGCTGCCTTTTCTGTATATGGAGATCAGTTTGAAGCTTCAAGGATCACATATATCTGTAATAAGAGAGTAGGCTGTGTATTTTGATTTAAAAGGAGAAAGGACAATAAAAGCTTTTTTAAAAAAAAGGTTACATTTTCTAACCCTAGACTGTGAGTACAGAGTGATCTCTCTATGGGATTTCAGCCCAGTGAATTATCAAGATTAGACAGTTCAGCTCCTCATGGTTTACATCAAATGCAGGTGTGCCCTAAGCATTCCTTCAACATACTTTATTTGAGATAACCTTTAGGTGCCCTGTGAAGTTTTTCCATTCATTTTTACTTTTATAGCTATGTATGAGGAAGTAAGTGTCAAACTTCCAGAGGCTGAATCATTCACAGATTTGAAAGACTGAGAAGACTCTCCAAACAAACATCAATGTAAGTTGAGCCATGATGGAAAAGATCGAATGAAGCTCATATTAGAGCCTTGCATGATTCCTTCTTTCTCATTCAAAATCTCTGTCTCTACACCCATTATCCTCCTGAGCACAGCAAGAACCAGTGGATGGAAGTTTACATCTGAAGTACTGATGTACAAAACCACAAGATATGAACTCTGACTTCCCCAACATTCCCTTTAAATTGTACCTTAAACAAACTTTAAATATTAAACCTTTTTTTTCCTTGCCCAAAGCATCATTATAGCTATATCAAAGTTATACTGATTTGATATATGCCTCTCTATGCATAGCTCTATACAAGTGGTTCCTTTAATTGGTTCGAAGAAAAGTGGTGATATGAGAAAAATCCTGGCTTAACTGAATTTAATCTGTAAAAAGAAAAGAATGAAAAGCAGTCTTCTGTACCTTCTATACTTTTGTCAATGTAATGTAATGTTAATGTATAACTGAAAGGGGGAAATGAATGAAAGCAAATTAAAGCAAATAAAACTGCAATTGTCACATTTTGAATTTTACTGCAGTATAAGGGATGCATCCCATCAATCAAACTGTTTAAGCAGCCAGATAGAAAACAGTATAACTAAGTGCCCTTCTGCAGTAATCCAAGGGCAGAGGCTGTGCTACAGTTTCTTTTGGTTTCTGGAGATCTATCAAAACCAATTAGCCATGGATTAGCATCCAATGTTGCTAATTATGATGCTAATTGAAGGGGAATACACAGTGGACCTCTGAAGGAAGACTGAGGCTGTGACTTGAATACTGACTAGGTTTAATTTCTACTGTTCTCTCTTTGTATGTTGCTCTATCTATCTATCTATCTATCTATCTATCTATCTATCTATCTATCTATCTATTATGTTATCTTCATCATTTTTCTATATCTTTCTTCTTTTGTTCACTCATTTTTTTCTCTCCAAGATGATATATACATAAATTACACACACTCTGTGCTACTGTAAAGTTTTGTTGTTGTTGTTGTTTTCTCTTTTTCTTTATGAGTGTGACTAAGTGTCACAGACCCCTGTGGTTGTAATGATGATGTTGGTGATGGTTATCTTTGTGTGATGTCAACACAAGGCTGAAAGAAAATCAATATGAAAGGTAAACTCAGCAGCACATGGAACTGCTCAGAATGGTTTCACCACACTGAACATATACTTTCAGTTCATTACAAAGTCTTTCATAGAATATATTCCACTAACTCCTCTCAAGATATATAGATATTTTACTGATAAAATCTTTTACTAATTTGCTAATTATAGTTTATATGGTTTATATCTATAATTCCAAGCTTTCCAAATTTCTCCTGTTATTTCTGATTTCTGAAACTGCACAGTCAATTATATTTATTAATAATAATAAATAGTACATGCAATTGAAACCTTTTCATATGTAAGATACCTTTATCAGCATTTTATGTGTTCACTTATTCAATGTATGACACTAATACTATGTACTTAATTTCATTCAATTTTTCTACACATACTGGTGGAATGGATGTCTCAGTTATTAAGTTATAATTAAAAAACATTTTGGTGGGCTAAGAAGGAGCTAACCTTAACCCTAACCCAAACAACTTTTGTTGAGTAAATAATGAAATTGTATGTGTCCCTTATTTGGAAGGTCTGTTTTATAAATTGGGATTTGGATGTACATTTATTAATGTACATCCAATATATATATATATATATATATATATATATATATATATATATATATATATATATATATATATTTTTTTTTTTTTTTTTTTTTTTTTTTTTACAAAAACAATGACCATATCTAGATGGTTCAAACTTTCAAGCAGCACTGTACATTTGGAAGAATTTATGGTTTCAGACTGGCAAGCATAAAATATGACTGTGATTCAAAGCTGACAAACAATGTGCCACATAATGAGCCTCATTCACTCATATTTACATTTTACACATGGATTAACCTCTAAGCACAAATCACATTAGCGACTGTCTGCAAGACACCCTGAGAGCCAAGTTTCATATTTATGGATAATTTCCACTTTTAGTGAGTGAAATTATTTGTTGGTCCTTAACAGCATCACATTTACACATCCTTTACGTATTCACTAGATATTCTGACAATATTTTATGGCCTTTAAGTCTGTCTGTCTGTCTCCCTTAAGTCTTTTCAGCAGTCACTGGTGTCTTTGGTGCTGCTGCATTTTAAAGATAGTATTTAGCTTGTAGGTTTCAGTGCTCCTCATACTGTTTGTTTATCTCTTCTTCTGTGTCTGAGTGATAAGCTGCTGCTGCTGTTAAGATGCTGTAGCTGAGTTCGGTTGTCACTGCACACACTGCGTCGCACAGCCACCTCTGTTCTGTCACACTGTCAAACAATTTCAGCTGTGTTGTGATTCTGGGGTCAGTATTGTAATTTTACTTTAGAGATCAATCAGAAAAGACTGACTGTGTATTTGATTGTGTTTCACTGTTACTGTAGTACTGTATCACACATCACTTGTTTGGGCTCTAATGTTGTGTAGTTTTATATGGTAGATGGAAAACATAACTTATTCTGAAAATGCAAGTTAACTTAACTAAATAAACCATAACCAGTTGTCATTGTCAACATTGAGTCACAGTTTGATGGAATTGTGTAATTTTGTCTAAAGCCTGATGACATCTCAGCAAGCTCTTATATTGCTGAAGAGGGTCCAGACCTCTTGATTCAGTGATCACATCTCCAGGTTTTCAAATAGGTTGGGATTTGTGCTCATTAACAGCTGTTTGAACCAGCTCCTCGGTTGGAAAAACCAAGAAGAAGAAGAAAAAACTGAGCCAATCAGAGCATGGCAGGCAGGAAGAAGATGTCATCCTGCTGTGCCAGAGTGAAAATGCCTTTGTCAAGACAGAGCAGGCCAAGCTCAAGGAACATGACAAATGTTAACTGCTCCTAGCAAACACCAGTGACGCTTTGACAGAATGTTAACTGAAAAGAACTGATATGTCAGTCACTATGAACATAAATTCAGACTGAGTGATAAAGTGAAAAAGAAATGGAAGTTTGTGACCTTGCAATTATAAGGTTCTATCTGCATTCTGAGTGGTTTTCAGATATTGAGCTGCAAAGTTTTAATATCATAGATGGAAAAACTGATACACAGCAAAACTCTCTTTTCTTTGGCAAAATAACAGGCACCTTGTCGGCAATGTTCCCCCTAATTTTTCATGTGTCTGAGCATACACACAAACTCCCTGAGAATTCCTTGGACCACTGTGAGCAACATCAGACATGCACACTGTCACACACTGTAATTTTATGTGCTACATAGTTTTGCTTGTGTGTGGAGAAAGCGGGAGCAGTGTGTGATTGCACAGGCGCACAGCTTAGAGGGAACATTGCTTGTCGGCACTCTAAATATATAACCTCAAAATCCTGTCACATTCTTAAATGGATTTTTTTTGGAAGAAGTGTTACACAGAGAAAACGTTCTGATACTGAGAACTCATTTTTTGTTTGGAATTATAAGGATCTATTTGTTAAAGAAAGACAAAGTCCAAGGATTGTCTTAAAAGAGACATTTCAGTGTTTGTTTTAATACATTAAATTCTCAACTCAGCAACCTACCTTGTTTTAGACACTAAACCATTTGGTCAAATCAAAGATGACAAATTTAAACTGGCAATCCTGTTCAAGTTTCACAAAAAAAATAAAAATAAAAAGTTAAGTTAAATGTTTTTGCATGTTTGCTGATACTTTCTCTCTTACTTTCTTTTTCTGTTTGCTGCTGTTCCTCTGCTGCGGTTTATCTTTTCACTGCCTCTCTGCTCTCTTTCTTGCTTCCAAATTTGCCAGCACTTTCCTGCTTGGATATGCTAGACATTTCACTGTCAGAGTCTGAGCTGTGAATGTAATCCTTGTCGTCAGTTTATGTCTGCTGAATTACACAAGTTACGAGCAAAACAGACATGTTTTAACATGCCCCATCAAGCTGTCAAGCAATGGTCAGCTTTTCAGCTTTAAACTTTGCTGGCATCTGGAACTGTATCATTTACAATGTCGGTAATAAAATCAGCATCTGTGAGTTATCAAAACACCAGATTTCACACGTTTGTGATCTTTTCATCTCTTTAACCTCAGTCACAGAGCAAGTGACAGTTTAGTAATGCAACAAAGAGGTGGATCTTGATTGGTCCTCTTGTGTGTATATATTGACCACTTATTGGTGCCAGCCATAGGAATATGTCTGCGCCAGAAGTACTGGAGCTTCATCATAATGTTAACAGTAACAAATGCAGTCATGGATTAAAGAAACAACCGTGACTGCTGGGTTTGGGAACCAAACAACACTCTCTGTGTGAAAGTACTGTATTGTGTTGACCCATCCATCCACATCAACCTCATCCCAACATGGACTGTGTTGCTTTTTATACTACATCATACATCATCTACTTTGTTTGCATCGTAATTACTTTGGCTGTAATGAGCTGCTGCCCATGGGCTCATTTTTTACAGGGGGACAGTCTCCAGAATGTTACAGAACCAAGTTAGATAATGAAGATGGAACCTTTTTTCTGATTATGGGGCCAGGGAAGAAAAAATAACCTGCAATAACTAAAAGAATAGTTTTACCTCATTTTAGATCAAATATAATAAAGAACCTTGTAATTCTATGGTCACAAATTCAGTCTGATTGCCTGATTAGAAAGATGTAGCAGCAACATTCATTTTACAGATCCACCTTTAATAATTTCCAGTATTTTTGTGCCTGTGCATGAATGAAACAGACCACAGAATCACATTGTACAGTGTGGTGATGCTCCTCTGGACTGCCAATGATATCACCAAAAAAAAAAAAAAAACCTCAGGGCTCATTAGAAATAAGTAGGTTACAAGGTAATCATAGCTTAGCGCAGCTGACAGAGGGATAGGTCGATACAGTGTTAAATAACAGTCCTTAACAGCAAAATAATCTTGGTAGCCTTGTAGTAAAAAGTGGATTTTGCCCTGTCAAGAAGGTTTGAGATCTCAGCACCCTGCTACCTAATGAACTAACACCAAGTAAAATCTTTATGTAAGAGTTAAGATACACAGAGTCTAAACTTTTCTACATCTTCCCAGTTTTCAGCTCTCAGCTCTTTAAGACAGGTTCAGTAATTGATATACTATGATGTTAATAATGTTTGCTTTGCCCTTCCCAAATATAACTTCAATAAATATTCGAAGTGCAGATAAAGAATTTAATGTTTTTTATTTTATTTGTAAAACTTTGATTGATATGTGTTCAACAACTAAAAGGTTCTAAAAGGTTACTTCAGACAGTAAACACAACAGATCCTTGGTGCTTTCAAAGTCACTAAAGAAATATCTTAGCACCATACCAAGTGCACTGATCATTTAGAGGAGAGCTGCTGTTAACTGGTGTGGCTGGACAGTGTATAAGGCTTAGAGAGGCTTCTTGGCCGAGGTGCAGCTCCAGAGGCAGCAGGGTAGGTACTCGGAGGAAGGCAGTTAGTAGCTAGGCTAGCTAGTCTCCTCGCCACCAGCTTAAATAGCCTCAGAAACTATAGTCGGGATTATCACTTGCCACATCCGAGGAATCAGACCCTTCAAATGGACAGCTGGTCTAGACCACCCGTGCGGGGGTAATCTCCTCAGTGCAATCAGCCATTGTCTTTGAACTGAGCCACAGCATGCAAAATGGGAGCAAGACTGGTTATGTAATTTTAGAGATGCCTCTACCACTTCTCAGGGGAAAAACAGGCTATATGTATGAGATCCCTGTTTTAGGCTGGGACCCATAAAAATCCTATTAGGGCAAGTTCTTGAGTATCCACCATACATTCTGACAGTAGAATTTTGCAGCAGAGGCCAATAAAAGAAAAACCTAATGCCAGTTACACATGAAATTCTCCTTAATTCCCGAGATTTTACATATATTTTATATATAAAAGTTGCTTAGTTTTGCTCTCGGGTAGTTTATTCTACATAAGAAATAAGGAGCTGATAAAGGGTAAATAATGTTGGACACCTGCAGCCAGTGTAACAAAATCAGAATACATTGATTTTGTTGCTCTATCAACATTAAAGGCCTACAACAAGGACATGCATGGTCAGATAGGTGTATGGATGAATGGAAAGATAATAGCAAACCTAAACACAAGTCAGTACTAATGTGGTTTGCATGTAAATGTAGACTGCCTTAATTTGATGTAGTGCCAAATAGCTCATCAAGATCCCGATATTACCTTCCTGTCAAAAGACTCATTTTATGGCAGTTTTACTCTCTTTGACAGCCTGCAGAGAAAAACAACAGATGGTGGATGATTTGACCGGACATATAGGTCTTAAGGCAGATTTGAAATTCCGATGCTGCCCACTGTAGCAAAACAACAAACACAGTAAACACCAAGAAAATGCAGTGTTTACATAGTCTGTGAAAGCACAGTGAGTCATAGCAAAGCAGAGAGTTATACATACTCAGGGTTAAATGCCTTGCTCAAGGGCACAAGTTGTTGGTGGCCAGTGGGTCCACTCACTCATTTAAGCAAGAAGCTGCAGTCGTCAACGCTTTACAGAGTTAAACCTACAGGGGCCACTAATGGACTACCTCTGCTGTTAGAGGAGCCACAGACTTTTTCACCAAGTGAACAATTCCACCATCTCTATTTGCTGTGAAGTCCCTTGATACTGTACATGAATTTGAGCAGAAGTCATGTGTTACCCGTTTTATTCTCATATCCACTGCCCCTACACACAACACTGATACATACCAGACTTCACAATGCATCACCTGAATGAAAATAAACTACTGGCATTGTATTTTTTGTAACCTGGTGAGAGCTGACTCCTCTCTGAACCCCACTGGAGCTGGCAGGGGGATTTGTGTGAGGAAGGCTGCATGTTGTACTCATATCTCAGTGGGTTTCCTCACACTATCCAGTGACATGTAGGAGTCACATGTAAGAGTGAGCGAAACTGTGTGTTTATATATTATTTCTCAGGAAAGTTCAGTTTAAAATTAAATATACTGTAACACTGGGTCTTTTGTTGTACATGGCTTTCAGCAGCTTTCACACAAAATTATAATCACACTGACAGTTTGGATCTTAAGAATCATATTAGAGACAGGCCTTTATTTTCACCTTTTACTTGTTCCATTTTAATATGATATCATATTTCTGCATTAAGCTTCCCTGTTGTAATCTGCCATTTTCTGTTACTGCAAAATCAAGACTTCCTCCATGTTTGCCTGTTGTCATGAAAAATTATTAAAAATGATAAATTCAGTAAAATGCACCAGTGTGAGAGAGTCATGTCATACTCACCACTCTGATACTCTCACTCTCTTTGTAACAGAAAAAAATAAATAGTTATTGTTATTAACCAGATATTTCATGTAATTTCCATTTTGAAATTTCTACTTCTTTATTATAACCAGCTAACCAGCCCTGTGTAGTGCAGGGCGATATGGGAAAAAATCATATCACGATCACCATATGACTTTTCATATCCCTTGATATCGATATATATCTCAATATAAATCAAATCATTCCTGTCAAAGTTTCCTTTTACTTCTGAGTGAGATGTGAAGATACCATAAGATCAATTTTAGAGCTGCCCTGTAACTCACAGAATGTCAGTGGATGAGTTGTTAGACTGCAGGAGCAACAGAACAACAGGTTGTAACATTACAACCACCTCTTGTCTTAAAATGACAAAACCACAAAACTAACTGGAGTTAGATACTTGATGAAGATGGAGGGCAGAGTACAGGCAGTGTGAGTCGCTCTAATTCTCTCCAGTGTCAGGTGAGAGCTGTATGCTTGTCACGAGAACAGGCACCGGTGTTATGACGGTGATACGACAAGTTAAAAACGGCTGAGAGAGTGAGTTATGGCCAAGACGTCAACTTTATGTCTGCATAGCCTCCCCTATATACATTTTATAGCAGCGGCCTGCGGCGGGACAGTTATTGCATAACTGCTGTATTATTATAAATTAGCAAAATACCAAAAGGAAAAGAGAGAAAGAAAAGACAAAGAAAGCAAATGGTAGAATAAACTAGGTAATATTATACCAGATTTGTATTTTGTGTTTTCTATTGGCACAAATCCCATAGAGTTTTTATCACCTGTTTCTGTCTCTACCGGCTCTCTGTACCTGTCATTCGAGGCGGTGTCCATTAGGGCGTCTTTTTCAGTAACGCTTCCAGTCGTCATTTTCTCTTTTATTTCGCTCCTACTCCTGACACACAGGTGTGCATGGCTGCAGTGTCCAAAACATTACCACTTGTGTTTACTCCTGCGTTCTGTGCTATGTGCATCAACTTCACCTGATGTGCTTTGAACTCTGTTCCAGCCACGTGATTGGTTCGACGTGGCACTATTCTCATTATCATTGGCTTTTCATACTGTCTGTCAGAACACAGGTGGAATGAGTTCTATCAATGTTGTTATCGACCATGTCTTAAATGTCTGTCAAGGAAAAGTTATATTGCAATACATGTCATTATTGTTTTATTTCTTGGTACCAGCTGACAGTCAGCATTGTTTTTTTTTTTACAATGTGTGTGTGTGTGTGTGTGTGTGTGTGTGTGTGTATGTGTGTGTTTGTGTACATACATAGAAGTAAATAACAGTTTAGATATTAAGCAAGCAATGGCAGTATCACTGTCAGTGCTTGGTAGTTGTCACACCTAATCCCATTACTGACTTAATTAGTCTGTTAGAAAAGCTGAGAAGTGTTGTAACATCCCTTCTGACTGAGCATAGATGTTCAGTGTTATTTGCTGTATATTCTGTTTTCCAGGGGAGCAGTTAGTCTAGTGAACTAATGTTTTGGGGGTTGGCACCTCTGACAGTGTCCGACTGCCTGGTTAGATCAGTATCTACTGAGATATGGCACTCCCACAGTTTTAAAGCTGCAACCTACAACAAACTTTCCACAAGCTTTCACCATCTGTAGTACTGAGACATATTCATGGACATGGAAGCAACATGTTTATTTGAATCGTTATGTACTAGTTGGCAAGTACTGACACTCGATTTTGACAATATAAACATGGTGTGAATTTATCATTTCCAGTGAGTTGTTTCAGAGACATTATAAGGGAGAGACATTGAACTCGAAGATGTCAGTTATATGACTCATGTCACACCCTCCCAGAAACAGCCAATCATCTACCACACTAGGAAAAATACCAAGCCAATTGTGTTGCTGCACCTACACATGTGCACAGTTGAGGTTCATGACAGTTCTAACTGATGGTGGCAGCAGGTGCAGATGGACTTTCGAATAAGAGTGAAAGAGGAGGATATCACCACAAAGACCTTTGTTTGAGTGCTCTGGTCAGATGAGCTGATGGCATCACATCACAGAGCTACGGTCACCAAACTTTTTAAGCAGTTTTATCAGCAGTTTTTGCTACTGTCACACTATGTTTAGGCAGTTTATCTCATAATTTCAACATGTGGTCACAGATGTGATCATTTGAATACATGCAAGTCCCTGTTGATCCTACTTAATTACTCATTTCTAAATTTGTATATATATGACTTTCCAGTGGTAGGTCATTAGACAAATTTATTTATTTATTTATTATATCATTGTATGATTACAATTTAAATGCACAATATACACTGTTGCCCATAAAGTTGGAATAAATATTTTACTTTCTCACGATATGATTGTGACAATGTGCCTTATTGTTGATAGAAAAAGTGTATATCTTCTCAAAACTTTATTGATCAAACATATCACAGTGAAAATGAAACCACAATTAACCTTTGCACACTGTGTATTTAGGCTTAAACAAAATACCGTTTGGCGGGAAACGTTGATTCCATGGTGTCTTCTCCACAAACAACGAAGGCGGCTCGCTGGCATTTTCCGATTTCCATGGCACAGATTAAGCAGTTGCCAATCATCTCGTCTGGTAGTTAGTCATGGTCATCGTGGCCTCAAATGACCCTCCTCTCAAAGACGTTTGAGGATTTTACAGACCGCACTCTGTGATATTCCAAGGAAATTAGCAATGTTGGCTTGTTTGTGTCCGTCCTGTTGGCGTATTGCTGGTTGCGTTGGACGAGCATAGCCTAGGGAACTTCTGTGTCAAATTTGGTTGGAAGTTATACAGCCAATTCTGAAAACGTGCAAACGTACTGCATACAGACTTCAAGCAGGAAAAGGACAATACAGCGATTGTCTTGCCTTTTATAGTGCCAAACAATTGTTAAGCATGAATTCATTTCACCTTGGTAACAGGGACTCAGTATGCAATCATTGCACCTGGTCAAAGGTAATTACTGATGTGTATAAATAGGAATAAAAAGGAATGTGTCTGAAACTGACATTTTTCCAACTTTATGGGCAACAGTGTATTTCAGCTTCTCCCTAACTGGGAGAATCTGATCACATCTCTCCTATCCTGATTTGTCCATTGTCTGCCTATACACACTAGAGCTGATTTCAAAGTACTCGACTTGAGGAGAACCACATGAACTTGCACATAGTCATAGTTCTCATTCTACCCACTTTAACCATTCGGGTTTTGGAGCATTTCCACATTGTGGTCACTTCCTGTGGGACAGTCTTCCTGTAGATATCAGAGCAGCTCCTTCTCTGGAAACCTTTCATGGCTAGATTTAGGCCATGTGTCAAGAAGCGCTGTGCGTGGGTTTTGTTTCTATGACATTACCTTGACAAAATGTCAGTTCTGCTGTTGTATATTAGCATTGCCCCTTTGGTCTTTATCACTTTTTGTTTGACTATTTGTGATGACACTAGCGCTTTTCTGAAAAATCAAGAGAAGCACTCAGAGATGGCTGCATTCAATCTGTCCTCATTGGGAACAATTGGAGAAAAAACACTTGCTCATAAAACTCACCTGTGTTCTTTGTCAAACAATATCTAACTCATTGTTACTGGCATATTGCTCCCCATGGTTTATCTCTAACAATTTTATTTAGTGTTTCTTCTATAAATGTATTTTATTATATTATGCTTTTTAAATTGTAGTTTAATTTTGTTGTTTTTACCGTTGTAAAGTGTGCTGAGACAGTCATGTTTGATAATGCACTTGAAATAAACTTTGACTTGACTTAACTTGACATTTAACTGCAACTGTCAGCTGGAACACATCAGGCTGTCTGTCAAAATAAAAAATATACGGATAAGCGGTATAGATAATGGATGGATGGAAATAAAAAAAACCTTAAGTGCATGCGTGCCATTACAAACCTTAGTAGCTGTGACTTTATGCGTCAGGGATGACATGATCATTCAGTGTTGCTGTGTCCACCGGGCACAGAGTGTGAGCTGGATGGGAGCCACATGACAGCTTTTGTCATTGCACTCTTTTTACATTTGTCAAGTCAGCTGATGTAAACAGACAAGTCCGTCTGCTAGATCTTGGTCTGCTCTTAGAGTTTCATTTCTGTTTTATTATTGAAAATAGCAGCAGCAACAGTAGATTACTTTTTCCCTCCACATCTTGAGGGAATCTCAGCGCAGAGAGCTGTCAGTCATAATGCAACACTGAGCATCTGTTTCCATATAGTAAGATTCTCTCAGTTTCATTTCATTATGTTTTGTCCTAAAAACAAACAAAAACAAAAAAACCCACATTTTTTTAGTTCACACAATGTGTTGTCTGACCTCATGTGTCCGTTTAGGCTTCATAGACAGGAGCCACACTTGAAGGCAGAGTAAAAAGCTGACTGTAATAGACTGGGGAGAGATGCACATGGGGATAATGATGCACAGTTTTCAGACAGTTTCTTCTGGAAGACACTGATGGTGTTGCACATGGTTGTCACATGTGGGAAATGACAGAAACAGAGGTGTAAAAACTGCAAAAGGGGGGTGAGAAAGTCAAACCTTAGCTCCTTTCTCACGTCTGCATAGCCACACAAAAAAAGAAGAAATTATTATACACAACCCCCCAACCTCCTCTTTCTGACATCCATAAGGAGGTTTATGAATCTGACTGACTGTATGATGAGCAATTCTGATAATATACTGACACTAAAATGACTTTGGTCATCCCCTGACCTTTCATCTAGCGTTACCAGAGGGTTCGTCTAAACTTATTAGTGGAGACTAGAAACCCTGATATGATTTAATTAAATGAAAAACCTTTATGAGGTGATGATCAGATTGACTGGGACTGAGATCTATAAGATGATGAAACTCAGTTACTTTTTTTTTTAGTCATCTGCTGGCTCAGGTCTGTTTTTAGATGCTAATGCCATTTTTTCAGATAAAGATGACTGTATGGGTAATATAGATGACATTTCATCTTGAATAACAAAAGGCATAGTTAGGATAAAAAGGAAAAGCTGTTGTGGATTATATAATAACTCTCCATGACTCTCTGGACACTTGTAGTGACTTTAAAAAGATGACCTAGAATATTTCCAGACAGTTTCCTTTACCATAAGTAAAATGCAAGCAAAGTGTATACAGCTTCATACACCAATCAGCCACATTTTTTTTATATGGCATACCACCAAACTGGACCGGCCTGTGGGTCAATTGGTACTGGGCCGTACAGAAAGAATACATAACAATATGTAACAATGATAAATATTGAACAATATTTTATTTTGGAAAATTACCAGATTCTCTCCGCCACATCTGTCTATGACTCACTCTTGATGCATGTCAAGATGCTTGCCTCGGTCACGTCTTACCTACATCCACTACCTTCTTAAAGGGGCTGCTACGGCCTCCACCACACCTTGTCTGACATTAAACCGGTCTGTGGCACAAAAAAGGTTGGGGACCGCTGTTTTAGACCCCATCCTAACTAGGGTGCTTAAGGAAGCCCTTAATTTGCAATTCTGTATTGGATATGTTAAATCTGTCCTTAATAACTATGTGCTGCAGTCGTATAAAATAGCTGTAATCAAACCTCTTCTAAAAAAGCCCAGTCTAGATCCAGACATATTAGGTAACTATAGACCTATATCTAACCTCCCCTTTCTTTCTTAGATCCTGGAAAAAGCAGTTGCAAAACAGTTGTGTGACTTTCTACAAGATAATAGTTTATTCAAGGATTTTCAGTCAGGATTTAGGTTTTAGGATCAGGTTGTATCACAGCACAGAGACAGCACTTGAAAAAGTTACAAACGACCTCCTAATTGCATCAGACAACAGATTTGTTTCTGTACTTGTCTTGTTAGATGTCAGTGCTGCTTTTGATACAACTGACCATCACATCCTTTTACAGAGACTGGTAGCACTTTATTGGCATTAAAGGAACTGCGCTAAAATGGTTTAAGTCCTATCTATCTGATAGGCTTCAGTTTGTAAATGTTAAACTCCTCCATGTACACATAAGTTAGACACAGAGTTCCACAAGGGTCAGTGCTTGGACCAATTCTATTCACCCTGTAAATGCTTCCCCTGGGCCAAACTTCAGGCATGCCTTCGGGACATTAAGGCTTGGATGATATCCTGAACACCTCAGAAGCCTTCAGCTATCAGGCTCCTCTACTGTGGAACCTTCTCCCATTGGGGAGTGTCTTTGCCATGGGTGGGGGGGTGCTTGGTCTGCAACAACGTTAAGGTGGGTGATACATGTTTAAAGTAACATCCAGATGAATGAAGGAGCCAAGGTTTCCCAGCAGAGCATCAGACTGTAACCATATGATCAGTGTTATTCACTTCACCTGTCTGAGGTTTAATGTTGTGAATGATCAATGTAAAGCAGTTCAGAGGAGGGCAAGCAAAACAGCTGGATCCAATACAAAGTAACAACTCTCTACAGCTTTGATCAATCAATCAATCAATTAAGTGCTGAGAAGTAAAATAAAATTCTAATTGAAATTATATGAAATAATTTGATTACTGAAAACAAAAATAAGATTTGACTACTCTTGTTTAAATTAAATTTGTTCTACAACAAACTGGAGACTGTAAAACTATGGGATATTCTCTCTCCAATTCTCTTTGTAATATTTGTGAATGACTTAGCTCTACAGATTAAGGAAGCTTTAGGCATAATGTTCTTTTACTATATTTCATTATATGTGGATGATATAGTTTTACTGGCTGATGAATAAAATATGTGAACTGTGATTGGTATGTGGTCTTATAAGTGAAGATTAATAATAAATCAAAAACACAAATAATGGATTTAAGATACAAAGAATTAATTTTGTTTTAGTTGCTATATAATAAATCTTATTAATGTCTCAGTTTTTCTCTAGGATCAACCATTAATGAATTTAAATTATGCAAAAGATCTTAGCTATTCAACATATACTAAAATTTATGATGCTTGCTTCCCAATACTGAATTGTGCTGCAGGGATATGGGGCTTAAAACAATCTTAATTTGTAGATTCTATTAAAGGATAGAGCAATAAAATGTTTTCAGTTCAGAAGTTAAGAAGCAGCTTGGATGAGAGGTGAAATAACCAAGTTCAGTTGCCCTTAACTCAGCCCTTCCTGGAGGACTGTGACCTGGATGATAGAGAATATTCACAGACGTTGTCTGTATATCTACAGTCTGTGCTGTGATGTTAACTTTATCCAAAGTAAACTTTTATTGAAGTATGAATCAAAACAGTTGGAAAATATCTTGTTAAAGCCAAAACTAAGGACATAAAATATGTGTATATCAAACAAACATGTTGACCTGAATCATATGTTACATCTTGTTTATCTTACTAAATTAAGAATTAAGGCATTTATCTGACTCAGTGTCTACAGATACTGGTCACTGTTAGACTTACACAATCACTACAAAAGATGCAATTGTGAACAATGAGGCTCTGTGAAGCTGTAAGTAGACACAGCAGTTCTTTAAGCTAAATGTTAATGCTAGCATGACAACATCTTAGTTAAGCATGTTAGCATGCTAACATATAATAATTATCACCAAACACAAATGAAAACGTTTCACCAAAACACACAAATAGTGCAGAAATAAAGCCCAGCAATAAAGACTCAAATTAAACAACTCTGGACATGCAAAATTTCATTGGTGATAACACTGATGGAACAATGAGAGAAGCAGTGAATGAAAACAATATTTTTGTTAAAAAAAGAAAGTGAGACATGACTTTGACATGACTCTCTTGTGCTGATAAAATTAGTGTTATGGAAATGGACAATAGCCTGAATTTATCAAGACAACAGCTAAAATTGTGCAAAGTTTGCATTAACTAGAGAAGAAAAGTCTGTAATCAAGGACTGGTTCTCTCTGCAGCTGAGGTAAATAAAGGCCATGACTACTATGGATACAGTATGACATGGATGCACGACAAGCAATATATTTAATTGCTGGAAAAAAAAGAACAGCGCCACCTCTAGCTAGTTGCTATATAACAAGCCTAAGAGGATAAAACACACAAAAGTACAAATAATTCTTTTTGAGAGGTCAGTGATCTCTGGAAAAATGGCAAAAACACCACTGACCTGACCCAAAGATGGAGGCAAAATAAAAAGCAAATGGAGATGACTACAATAACCAGAGCATTCCTGCTCAGCTCTGTAAAACTTTTCACTGGCTGCATTTATACATGAAAAGCCCAATCTTGATTTACCAAAGGGATTTACACATTTTGCTCATTTGCATTACTAAGAGTAGTCTCATTTTTGTCAGAAAAGCTTTCCTATTGGCTTATAAAAATCCACAGATAAGGATGGACGTTTAAAAAATCTGCAATTGTCCAGCTGCCTGGTCTGCATGCAAGACTGCAAAACAATTGCTCACAGTCCACTGGCAAATGATTTCCTTTAAGATCTGCACTGCCTGGAGTACAACACCACCAATACACTGACAGATAGAGCTACAGCAGAGTGTGTTTAGGGGTGTGTGAGTGTGTTTTAACAATGAGCATATGTGCAGTCATAAAAAGAATATTCCCTATGGCCAAAACAAGCAGCTTTACAAATGGAATGTGACTGAAATTTTATTCATCTACACAAATCTCATTTATTCATCTATACACAAATCTCTCTGACACACACAAGTCATCAGCACACTGGACAAACTGCAGACACTTTTTCTATCACACACACACAACAGAAGCAGCTGCAGCAGTTAAACAGCATTTCTCTGCAGCAAAGCAGGAGTAAAAGGAAGAGAAACAGAGGAAGGATGAAAGAGATGAGAGGAAAACAGACAAAGAGAGCTGGAGATAAATGGAGTGACGATCCTTACCTTGTGCAGACGGATGAGTTCAGACTCCCCTCCTCCCGCTGTGTTACTCTCATCTGTCTTTTTCCCTCTCTGTTGATTCTGCTTGCTCCCTCTGCATCTGCCTGCCACTGTCGACAAGAAAGTGTATATCCCTCTCTCCCTCTGGCTCTCTCTCTCCCTCTCTCTCTCTGTGGCTGTAGCACTGAGCAGAATAAAAGACCGCCTCTGCCCCACCTCTCTTCCTCTTAACTCACTCTCTCCTCATCTCTTCTCTCTCTCTCTTCCAGTTCTGGTCTTTGGTTTAATTTCCTCTCACTCTCTCTGACATACATACATACATACATACATACATATATATATATATATATATATAATGTGTGTGTGTGTGTATACATATCTATATCTATCTATCTATCTCTCTCTCTATATATATATATATATAGATAGATAGAGAGAGAGAGAGATAGATATATGTGTATATATATATACTATATATATATATGTACACACACACACTATTATTTTTGCAGTTTGCCCGTACATGGCTCTGTCAACCTCTCTTCACCTATGTCTCTGTAAGAGCAATACAAAGGATGGCTAAAGGATGATTTTTCAAAACATATACTTTAAATAAATAATATTTTTTTTTATATATATATATATATAGTACAATATGGGTCTTATTTTTGTAGTTCTGGCCATTTCTCAGTCATTATAACATTATACTCGTATGGCTGAGATCTGGGAACATGCCAATGTCATCGAGGATTTCGACAGGGTAACTAAACACAAGTGGCCAGGGGGCTCCCGTTTAGGTCAGGTTGGAAAAAAGGAAAAAAAAAAGTCCAAAACACAAAAAAAGTAAATATGGTAGGTTAACACTGAACAGACACCTTGGGTTTCTTTTTCACCTTTGATTTGTCTTCCAAATAAAATTTGTTAACATGGGCTTTTGTTTACAACCTGTTTGATCATCTGACTAATCACATTTTTGCTTCATCCCATCTCTGCCACACTCTCAGAAGCATAATATTTTCCTTTTGGCCACTTTGGGGCAGACTTCCACAACAAGTTCAATATCACAAATAACAATAACAAGATGTAAAGTGATAAAGTTGTATAGTATGTATAAATGTATATAAAGTTGCCTTTTAGCAACAAGGAACAGTGCATGTTTGATGTAATCCCATACATGATCATTGCCAAAGGACCAACTGTAAAACAATGAATATATTTTTTCTAAACACCACAAACACTTACATTATTATTATATATTATATTATTATTTATATTATCACAATTTGATCCTTAAAGACCAATGACTGTATATAAAGGTAGACATGATGATATGGAGTCAGAGTCTGCACAGTAGTGATGAGGTGGTGGAGTTGCCATATCGAGCTCCTGCCCATACACCTGCCCAAGCAATGACGAGTCCATCAGAGCTGTCAATCATGACATCACATCCCTTTATTACAGTATCAAATAACTAATTTAAACCAAACATGTCCGAAAAAAGAACACTGGACCTTATATCAGTAAGATAAGAACTACTTAAAATGACAAAAACCATCTTTGAGAAAAAAATAATTCAACATGCACTTAGATTTTTTTTTCTAGCCGAATAATAAAAGCAAAATTCATAGTCAAGTCAAATGCATCATGGGAAGCCCCTCTGCAGTCTAGGCCTGTAGCAGCATAACTGGGGGATGGTTTTTTCAAGTTTTAAGCCTACTGTTAAAAGTACAGAGGGTGTCTCTGCCTCCTGGACCCAAACTGGAAGAAGGGTCCACCGTAGAGGAGCCTGATAACTGAAGGCTCTGCCTCCCATTCTACTGCCTGAAACTCTAGGAACCACCAGTTAACCAGCATTCTGGGAGTGCAGTGTTCTAATGCGATTGTAGGGAACAATAAGCTCTTTAAGATATGATGGTGTGTGACCATTAAGGGCTTTGTAGTTGAGGAGGAGGAGGATTTTAAATTCTACTCTGAATTTCACAGAGCCAATGTAGAAAAGCTTACTCAGAAGTTCCTTATGATGGAGCTGGAGGCCCAGGCAATGCCATCTCGCCTAACTACAATCATGTCTCTGGGGTATTCATGGTCAAATACAATAACTTCAGTTTTGTGAGTTTATTAGCAGAAAATTGCAGGTCATTCAGGTCTTTATGTCCCTAAGGCATGTCTGAAGTTTGGATAACTGACCACTTTTATCAGGCTTCATTCTTCAAGTATAATTGAGTATCATCTGCATAACAATGGGAGTTTATGTAGTGTTTCCTGATAATGTTGCCTAAAGAAAATGTAGAAGAATTCATTTTTAGTTAAGTTTATGTTTATAGTAGTAATTGATGTTTATTGAGATCAAAAGGAATATTTACAGATTAAAATAATTACAGTTCATATGTATTGAGAGTGATAAGGTCATGGTTTAATTCATAGCATTTAAAAAGATGTGTGTGGATAATTTAAAGGGTTAAAATTCTCATCTGTAATGTTTAGTGATATTAGTGAGTGTACTGAGGCTCTCTAGTAAATTTGCATATTTGATTGCTTGTTAACATTTAAGTATCGGTGGGGTGTGGTTTCCACATCAGACTTTGAGTCAGGCAACATGAAGTGGATCCAGACAGTTTTTTGACCCCTCTCTCTGACACTCTTGTACTCACATTAATTTACCCATTTGAGAATCCTGTGGAGTTTTTTATACTTTGATGATGTGCATTACAACAGGCTATTAGTAGAGCGTCAAGCTAAGGCTTCATTAATTAGGAACCTGCAGGAAACAAATACAAGATGAATAGAACTGGTCCAAGCAGAGAAACTTATGGAACTTTTCAAAGTTTTGTGTACGTGGTTATCGTTAACATGCACAAACTGCAGCTAATCTAATAAATAGCACTCAAAGTAGTTTATTATGGTTCAATTAATGCAAATAAAATGATCCAGTCTGAGGATAAAATACTTCTCTGAGGATTTATCACTACAAGTGACCCCTTATACATTACATTGTTTTACCCATTCTCCACACAAACAGTTGATCAATGCAGCTTTAAACCTACAGTAATTATTTTGGCCACTTCAGCATCCAATACAGCCATGAGGTTTTATTAAAATCTAAAGAAGCAAGCAACATGAGCGTGATCTCCAGAATCTTAAAAATAGACAGAAAGCACCAAAATGTACCACAACTCTCACTTTCTCATAATTCTATTAATTCACTATTCTCATAACTCAAGAAATTGACAGGCTCAGTTATGATGAAACAGACTGGTGTTCTCTATTCTGGCACTAATGAGTGGTCAGGCTTTCATCTTCTCAGCTGAACCAATGGTAGGAATTCACCTAGCCCTTCTGTCTACTCTCTACTTTCATCCATTCTGACAGATGGTACTCTTTATAAAAATATGGTTTCTTGCTGTGAGTGCAGCATTATTAGTACAGACAGGAATGATGAACAAAATGTAAAGAGCACCCCAAACCAGAATTATCCTCTTAAGTCCACAAGTCTAAAGATCTATTGAGCCTTTTTTAGCCACAACATGTGATGAAAGCACTAGCACCATCATCCTACAGTGTGCCTTTGTCTGCCAGAGAAGTGGCAGTGTTACTGACTGATTGACACTGAAATAGCCTTTGCTGCAGAAACATTGTAGTTAACCATTTATTGTTTTTTGTTTTATAATTTGAGTCTCTGGATGATCTGCAGCATAGTGAGTAATGAGTGATGTCTTTTTGAGATGTGTTCACTGACTCCAGTGAACTTCTGCTGAGAGCAGTATGACAGGGATTTGTGCTATAAACTGCACAAACTGCAAAATATTTTGAATATTCAATATTCCAGAGCTTCCAGCACAGAGTATGTAATTATATGCATGTAGTGTAGCAAACACACAGAGCATCTCTGTCAGAGGTGTGCATGTATTAAGTCAGATGTATTTGCCTCATTCATGAATGTTTAATATTTGTTATTATTATTATTTGTTGTTATTTATAGAAACAAATATCAGAAATAAAGATAAGTACATGAAACATGACCACTTCATTTTACTAATATTCAAAAACTTAAATCAACCTTTATAAGGGCACCAATCCACCAGAGTTTGAATTTCTTTCCCGTTCATGGTGCAGCACCATCCTTTGCATGTGTGCCATTATCAAGATTTGAACAAGTCACCATGAGTTAACAGCAAAGCTGCACAAAAGACATGGAATGACATGGATTACTCTGATTTTTTTGAGGGAGTTATTTGAGTTGGTGATTAATAATAGGGTAAAAGGTAATGAATATGGTGTTAGAATGTGAGTGCATAGTATTTGTACATTTCTTGAATCAGATGTTCTTACATAAGTCTTTTGTATTAATGACTACATTACGTTCACTGATTTAAAAAAGGATACAAATCAGACAAACAAATCTTTCCTTGTTAAAATGGTAGCTTAAGCCCAAAGCCACTGTACAGCTGATTAACATATTTCATTAAGATGAAGCTGTCATGAGCCCCCTTCCTGAGAGGGTCAGGTTTTTGGTTTTATTTAATAATTATTAGTTTTCTTGTGTTCTCAGTGACTGCAGTGTTCCTGTTACTTATCCTGCTGGTGTGTCTTGTGTATTCAGTTCTTGTCTTAGTCTACTCCATTGTGTTCTGCTCAATCCCTGTTTTATTTCTGTGATTACTTTCCCTGGTGTGTGCTTTTACTTGTTGTCTTTGTTCGGTTTCCAGTACCAGCTGTGTTCAATTGGTAATCACCCCCTGTGTTTATTTAAGCTTTGTCTTCCCCCTCGTCAGTGTCAGAGTCTAGTGAATATGTGTTGTGTCCCCGTGCTGGCTTGTCATTTACCTGTGCTGTGTGATGTTCCAATGTTCCTGTGTGTCTCATTGTCCTGGGTTCACCTGCCCCCTAGTGTAGTGTACTGGTTGCCTTTTGTTTCCAGGAGTTTGGGATTTTGGTTTGCTCGTGGACTAAATCAACCTTAAGACTGTGACATACCTCTTTTTGTTATAAAAATCTGTCTCTACTCCAACTCACTCACTCTTTGTGTCTGAATTTGAGTCCTAACTCCTTCACCAAACTATAGTAAAGAAAGAATTCTCAAGCAGAGATCACTGAGAAGGTCAGCTTGATCCAACCAGAAACAAAGGGGTGTCCTTGCAGAACTTTCCCCATTGCATAACTTGCCCTTACAACCTATACCACCAATGGAATGTAATCCACAATCCAGCTCTACTTTGTTGCCCTTTTCCAGAGCAAATTAAGTATAAGTAAAAATAATTCACTGAACAGCCTGAAAGTATGATGAAAAGTACAATATCCGAGATAATTTTTATGGTAACCTTTTTAATAAGTGTTTTTGTCGATTTGTATAACCCATTCTTTAGGATTCTTAATTACATCTTTGTAAAATTATGTCTTTATAAAAACTTTTCTCTGTGTTGGTCATTGTATTTATTTAGAAAAATGTTTTATGTATATTTGCAACATTGGATTTTGGACATAGGAAACAATGAGCAACTGAAAGAAAACAAAACAAAATCATTGAATAAGTTTTTGAGATGGTTATATCCTGTTTGTTTGGAATTATGTTCTATTCCAGCTTTCAGCATTGTCACTTTCTTCTCCATGTCTGGTGCTATATGCTCCTCACTCTGGTGTTTCTTTGCTCTGAACCTCAGCCATAGATATCAGCCATAGCTATGATTTAATAACAAGTCGGTATTAACACAATAAAATAAATTTGTATTGACTGCTCCTTTCAAAGAGCAGTCAGAATGAGCTTAAATACGCTTAAATACACATTATCCTTATACAATGTAGCAGAGACAGTTGAAAAGCATTGGTATGCCATTGACAAGGTCATAGTGGATGAATGCTGTTTAGCCTAAGATTTCCCCTCTCTCTCACACACTAAAACTATCACAATCTTGGAACAAAGACAAAATGATCCACTCTCAGGATGAGATTAGCATGATAGAATCCTGGTGGGTTTTAAAGACGACCTAAATGGATACAAGGCAAATGTAGGAATAAACAATCAATCAAACATCTCCATGGAATGAAAATGAGTTCAAAGACCTCATCTCTGATTGATATTGGCTGTTTCTTCATTAAAAGAAGCCAACATCAGGAAAAATGTAGTTATCATTCTTCCTCTTTCTGCCATAACATACATACACATACACAAGCCACTGTATTCACTCTGTCTCTCTTAGATAAATTATGCTGCATACTAGCACTGCCTTGGAAATTGTATTTTTATTATTATTGATTAAAGGACCCTGATCTCTGTTCATTTACTCATCATGTTAGAGACCATTTATTACTTTTCAGTCACTTAACTCAAGTCATGCTTGTACTATTGCTTTTCTTCATTAATAGTACAGTAGTTTCATATGTGGTGTATATAGTGTTATATGTTTTAATGGGTCACTGTGGAAGGTGGATATGTGACTTTTACACATGGACTCCAGATTAAACAATCCTATATTAAACAGTCTTGTAAATAAATTATCCTCTGCTCTAGTGAAACAAAGAGAGAAGAGCCCAACTGGAGTACAACTGCTACCATGCCCACAATGTGCCCAGCATCCCCCCAGGGGAATAAAAACAGCTGGTCACACTGACTCTTACTCTTCTTTCCTCTATTTTGCTCTTTGTTTTTATCACTTTACTTTTATTCTTTCTTTTGCTAAATGTTCCCATGGCTGTAGTCCTTCATATATAAACAATATTTCTTTATTTCACAAGCCAAATTAATACAAGACTGAATCAGTGACTGAACCAGAATTGCCTCAGACATTTTGTAATTTTTTTTATATTACCACAGCCATGCTTTGTAGATTATTGAAAGTTTTCTTTCATGTTGTCCGACCAACACCAATCCCTTCCAACATTTTCTGGCAAAAGTTAAGGTTGTTAACTGATGACAATTGATGAACATAATGCATCAAGTGCTGGTAGTGGACTGCACTGCAGATGCTGGGGTGGATGGTGAGTCTGCACTTTCTGGGCAAGATGTCCATCTTCTCAGGACTTGGTGAGACAGATAGGGAACAGTATAGGTGAGAACATGATTTCATGTCTTAAGTCCATTCCAGCTAGTGATGCTAGCGTGACCCAGTCAACAGCTGATCTTTCTAAGGTTAACTTGACAATTAACCATAATAGTTATGAACCACACCCTTTCAGGGGAGATGATACAGACAAGATTTTGGTCTCTGAGTGGTAAGAAGCTATGATGCTTTATCTGAGTAGGAGGGGCATTGAACTATGTAACCAGGTAGATGAAGTTTTGGGCAAGCTAAGGGGGAGAGCACATGATGTTGTAGACTTAAAGTCAGGCCCTCAACCTGTGTTTATCATACTTAAGCAACACTTCAGTGACTCTGTGACCTCCTTTATGCCTCTTGCTGACTTTTATGACACAAAGCCCCACTCCACTGAGACTGCTGTTGACGATTGGATTCAGCTTAACAAAGCCATTGACATTGCTGTAGATGGACTGAAGAGACAGAGGAAGACTCCAAACCACTGGAAGAGTGGACTGCTACAGATGTTCAGGTAAGCTTGGATCAACACCACCAAAGAGGCGCCTCCAGCAACAACAGTCTTCACACCTAGCTGAAAGCCTGCAAACCAACCAAGCTGTGGGTGTTTTGCAGTGCCATACTCAGTCTGCTGAGAGGGCCCCTGATCCTCAACCAGTTTCAGCCAGTAGGACATCGCAGTCTGAAGGGCAGTCATTTGAGCATGTTATCACTCTCCTTTAGTGGCTACTGCAGCGAGAGGCCTCCCAACATTCTCGGCCGCCGAGATCAGGTACTTGTAGCTGCAACAGGTCTCGGGGTCCTTGTGCCGTTTGTGGGGGTGACAACCATGACACCATGTCCCACTGTAGGAGGGAACATCTTTGCTTCCGCTGTTATGCTGCCAGACATCGGGCTGTGGCTTGCCATATCGCTCCTCCTGCGGTCTCACCTGCTGCTCAGCCTGGTGGCTCCAACCAGCAGGGAAACTAGTTGGCCCAAATGAAAAGGGCAGTAGTGTAGGGCCAGATGACACATCCCCACAAGATCCTGATGATGTTGACCTAGTCAGTATACTCACAGTTCTGCTCTTTAACAAGTGATAACTCCACTGTGATTATTCAAAATACACAAAGACTGTCTGCAACTGATAACCTTTTTCACACAGATGTGCTGGTCCAAGATACCATGAAGCTTGGAGCCATGCTTGACAGCAGCTCCATGGCCTGTTCTTTGAGCTCTCATGCACTCTCTCTCCTGGAGCAGAACAATGTTGTTCTGATGTGGAGGTTCGAGAACAAGACCTGTTGGGGTGTATGAGTTGAGGGTGATGAGGATCTTTCGTTCACAAACTGTGTCTTTCATTCGCAAACTGTTGTTGTACTGCCCTGTGTGGTGTGTTCTGTCTGTATTTGCTGCTGGAAACGTAATTTCCCCGAGGGAGTCACCCCAAAGGGATCAGTAAAGTCTGTCTAAGTCTAAGTCTAAGGGTATTTGGCTGTTGCTTCTCAGGTCCAAACACTCATTGTGGAGGGCCAATGTGATGATCTCATTCTAGGTAGCAATGTCATAAAACATCTAATTCGGGTGCTGAAGCACTCTGGAGACTTCCAGGAGAGAATTTCTTTCTCAGATCAGGTTTCTGTGGAAGAGGGAAGTCTACTGCAGCCGTTGACCACTGTGGAGACATGGAGAGGTAATGAGTGTCCTGATAAGGTAGGCACTGTTAAACTCAAACATGCAGTGACCCTGGAACCCATGACAGAACATTTAGTTTGGGGCCGTCTACCTGCCCATGTCTGTCTGTCAGCCAGCAGCATGGTCGTTGTGGAGTCAAGCGAGTCACGAACCGTGCCACGCTCAGTGATCGTGGGCTGTGTTGTAACACCACTGTGGGGCAACGGATGGGTCCCAGTGAGCGTCATTAATCCCTCCACTAGACCAGTGATTTTGAGACGCAATTGCAAGATTGTGGTTGTGTCACCGTGTGTGGCACTGTAAGACTTTGACACTGACTACCTCTATGAAAACGACTCACCTGATGAAGTGAAATGTACTGTGATGAAGACAGCTGACAAGTCTGACACAGCCAGTGAAAAGAGCTTGTCTGTTGAATCAGACTGTGCTGCTCGTCCGCACCTTAGTTCCACTCTCTCTGACTTGGGGCTGCAGGACATTGACATTGATGCGACTCACCTGTCCCTCTTTTGGAAGGCGAAGCTTGTTGACCTTTTGGCGAAGTACAAATTTTATTTATATAGTGCCAATTCACAACAGAAGTTATCTCGAGGCACTGTACATATAGAGCAGGTCCAGACCATACTCTTTATCTTATAAAATTTACAGAGAGAGACCCAACAGATCCACCATGAGCAGCACTAGGGAGACTGTGGCAAAGAAAAACTTCCTTTTAAGAGGCAGAAACCTCGAGCAGAACCAGACTCAGTGGGCGGCCATCTGCCTCGACCGGTTGGGTTTAGACAGAGAGAGGGGGGTGGGGGGATGGGGTTAGAGAAAGACAACATTGCAAATACACAAACTAAGTCAAAATGTAAATAGTAATAATAATAATAATAATTATAGCTAAAGGAATAATAATGACAGAACAGTGAAATGTTAATAGCAATAACACTACCACTAACACTAATAAATGTTTAAATGTTGTCACATCATCGGTTGAGCTGGATCGTGGGAGCAGCAGGAGACTCTACAGCCCCAGAGGCAGAACCCTGCAGCAAGCGACAGCAGAAGAGAGAGAGAGAGAGAGAGAGACCTTTCGGCCCTTCTCAGTCTGCACAGCTGCCCATTACGCCCACTAGTCAGATCTTTTCTGCCTTCCTACTTCTTACTGAGAGCTGATTCCATCCTGTGTCATCATTCGCTGGGGGCAATGTCACTTTCTATCAGGTTGGGTGTCTGGGGTAGTATTAGGAGTGGCTTTGTGGGGGAATGGCTGGTGAGAGGTCTTTGTGCTTCCTAACTGGATTCCTCCTCTCTCACATTTGGTCCTAGATTGATGAGACTTCAATTCTGGAACTGTTGCCAGAGCCCTCGAGTCACCAATCTCCCAGCCTTTCCTCGCAGTCACTGGTGTGCCAGGGGATTGGGTGTGCTCACCCCATCCCCCTACTATAATATATATATATATAAATATGTGTGTGTGTGTGTGTGTGTGTGTGTATGTATATACAGAAGGAACTGTCATGTGTGTCACTTTGGAGGTGGCCTCTCTGCCACACTGGGAATGTCTGCACCGATGGATAGTCACCTCATTAGCTGTGTACTGAAAAGGGACAGGAAAAGACATAGACCTGTGGGCCAGATCAGCAGCGAGATGCCACTGACTGCATGTGCTAGCAGAAACACCATTACTCCAGTTAGTTAGTTGTTCAGTCTAACTGATCTTTGTTGGCTGTGTCAGCTTGTTTTAAGTTACGGATTCCTTTGAGTTCATTGTAAATAAAATCCTTAGTTACTGTAACGTAATCTGGTTTTCCAGTTTAACTGTTCGCTCTGGGTTATTCAACAGTCACTCCCCTCATCTCCTTTCCATCTATGTGGACATACTGTAACATCAGTTTGGATAACTTCTTGTATGTGGAGCAAATCTGATAAGGATGAAATTTGAAGATGTGATTGTCAACAAGTTTGACTTTATAAGTCAGCCTTGCAATCGATTGGTAGTCTGTCCAGGGTGCACTCTGCCTCTCACCCAGTGTCAGCTGGAATCAGCTCCACCCCCCGACCCTTAAGGATAAGTGGTATAGAAGATGGATGGATGATTGTGAACAAAAGTAGTGTTAAGAAGTTTGACAGTTGGAACCATTTAGTGTACATTAAAATTGTATTAGTAGAGAACTGGGCATGAAGATTGGCTGATGACGGCAAACTGGATGTTAAAAGCCCTCCTCATTGTGTTGCTCTTAGTGGGACTGAGCTGTGTATTGTTCTCTGATAGTGACAGCTACTCATTATTAAATCAAGCATTCAATTGTCGGCAGAGAATGAAGTTGAGACGCAACTTTTTTTAATAGTGGAAAAAAAAAACTATAGTGGGACACTGGCTTTATTAAATCTGAAATACATTTCATTCTCATCATTTTCAGTGCATAGACAGAAAAATTCTGGTTATTAAGTTTAATGGCCAACATAAACTTGTCCCTCCTACTTAAACCTTTACAAAGCACATTTTTCTACTTGTTTGAGATTACATTTCCTCTCATGGACTGTTTCCTTGGTTCCTGACATTCCCTCCTTTGCTCTCTTTCTTATCTGAAGTTTTCCTCTGTCCCTGTCATGTGCGCACATTAAAGAAGTGAGAGGGATGTCAGTTGCATTACAAATTGAGACCTAGCGTCTTACACAAACTTGACGTCCCTTCTCCACATTTCATTTTCATGCCTAGCTTTTGTGCTACTTGAATATTATGTTGTCCTCAACATTTTTCTGAAGCTTTAAATGAATCAGACACCAGCCCAAAAATGGTTTTTATCAGGAAAGTCACTTATTAGCCTGGATGGTGACTGAAAATGTCGGGAAGAAAAAGCAAGTGAATAAAGAAATGGTTGAAATAGATATTGTATTTTTTGTCAAATCAGACTGCATGCACAGTCTATTGTAACAAATATGATTGACATGGATATGTTTAGGAGGAGAGAAGGCCCCAGGTGGAGAGATTTAAAATGTCTGCTTTCCTCAAAAGTATGAGTGACAACTCTCCTTTGGGGTGACACTGTGGAAATATGACAGCCTTCCTCTCAGTGCTATGGTTTTACTCTCATCCTGATATTATGGTGCCAGATTCTGAGAGAATGATGGGTGGAATCTTCCTCTTCTCTGTTATTACAAGTCCAGCATCATTGTAGTTGCTGTCTGATGACAGCACTGATGCAATATGTCACTATGTAAACATATTTACAGTTACAAATTTTCAGTACCTCATTATACATTTTTACTCAGTTTTTCTGTACATTTTGCACTGTTGCTTAATAACACATAACACACCCCTTATTCTAGACAAAAATATACAATCCTTATATATTTTTTGTTGTTGTTTTTTTTTTTTCCCCAAAAAAATCTCACAGCAAGACCCAAACAAATATTGTCCAGATGTTAAAATACTGGCCATCTTTTTCATTTGTTATTTTGAAATAAAAACAATTTTTTTCTCACCCGCATTTAGCTGATTCTTTACTTGTGCCCATACCTGTAAATTTCGTGCCTTCTTCCTGCGAAGAAAAGTTAACCCCTTTCAACAGCTTACGGGGACCTATCAGTGCAGGACTCTGCTGTGATGTACTGCATCACAAAATGCAGCCACAGCAGAACAGGGGATGTGTGATTGATTAGATGATTGATTAGATTAGTCATGGAATCTTCTGTATAAAGCAGAAAAAAAGGTTGTAAAAAGGTGACTTGTTTGACTTAATTTGTGTTACTTGACATCACAAGTCCTGCAACATGACTATTGCATATAGGCACGTTACCATGTCAATGCTGAAATGATACATATATATGTATATGTGTGTGTGTATATATATATATATATACACACACACACAAATATATACTGCAGCTTTTTAAATCTGGTTTTACCTTGACCCTCTGTGGTGCTGCACTGTAAATGTGTCAAAAAAACAGCATCCATGGCTGCGCTTATGTCATTTTGACACGTAGATTTGAGTACACAATATGTAATGTGTGCCTCTGGATATATTAACAAAGTACATGTGTTAGTTCTGGGGAGAGTATTTGCCCACAAAAAGCTCTAAAACAAATAAAAATGTTATATATCAATAATATCAAAGTTAAGTACTCAATTTTTCTTTTTACCAGGTACCAGATTTGAAAGTGATGTTATTTTTCAGTATAAGCAGGAAGAGTATCAGGAAGAGAACACATCACTCATCACACTAATGTTACTATTGTGATGATGTAACTTTCACCATATTATCTGCTGTAGTATGACTAGGGAGAATGGATATGGAACCACTAGTGCTTTTATTTTGAATTATCAGGCTACAACAAGTTAGTGGAAAGTTAAACCACTGCCAGATCAGTGACGTTACACACAGTGACTGCATTCAAGCAATGACTGCCATGGAATGAGGTGATGTTGTATGTCTTACAGAGGGGATGGAAGATCAGACAGATGGTGTGTGTGTATGTGTGTATGTATGTGTGTGATAATATGGCATGTAATACGTTGAAGGATAAATTCAAAATGTAGGAATCCTAGCCTTGTTTCCTTCCAATGATGTTTACTAGTAGAGTCCTTTGTTAGCACAATCCATTCTGTTCTTCATACTGGATACATGGCCACAACTAACATGAAGCCAATGGGGCCACCCTCTGGTTTATATACGCCCTGAAAACACTGGTACTGCTGAGTAGTAGGTTTTGGTTTTTATTATACTTTAAGTCTTTTAAGTCTTTTTTAAAAAAAAAAAAAAAAAAACTTTTTAACAGTGTTGGCTTCCGTGAAGAGTGGCTTTAAAAGAACCAGATCTTTGACTGGAGCAAGCGTCATGCTGGGCAAAAATTCTGGTGTGGCAACGAGGCTTAGAGCACGGTACCCCAATCTCTTCACATGGCATTACATGAACCATAGATTGGAACTGGCTGTGTCTGATGCTGTTGATGAGGTCCACTCCATCAACCACTTCAAAGCCTTCATTAAGAAGGTCCACAATCTCTCAGTCAGTCAAATAAAAGTGCACAGGAACATCTGGAGGCTACACAAGAGGTTGGGACCCAAGTCCTGAAAATAGGGAGGGTTCTGAATGTGTGCTGGATTACAGTCAACAAGTGGGTCATATTTCTGAGAATGAGCTGTTTCTCACTGTTAATGATGTTCTGTCTGGAACACTCAGGCTGTATATGTATGAATGTAATGCTGTTATGTTCAGTATGAACTTCATGTTAACAGTATTTCAGCCTCAGTGGAAACTGAACCTGGATCAAATAGAAACATTCTATAAAGTGCTACACATTCATATTTCCCATCATTAATGCTGCATGTTCTGGTCTGTAGTCTACACTTACAACAGCCTGTCACATTGTATTGTCTTTCAGGACAATAATGCCCCCCACCCCCATTTAAAGGATTATTCAAATCGATAATATGCAACAATGAGGATGCTAAATTGTGCTGCTTGACTGTGAGAAAAAAAATTACAACTTACAACATGAAGTAAGCCTCTCTGTCGTTGTGCTAATATTGCTTCTTCCACCTCTGGGGCAGTACTTATGCAGGATAACACTGAGTTAACCACAAACATAAACTACAGTTTAGAGACGCAGCGTAAATTACCATGGCAGCAGACCCCGGGTAAAACCTATCCACCTTTCATAGTACAGGTTAATCAGGAAGTTACACCTGACCAAGTTACTCCTGAAGTTACCCTGATAAGCCAGTAACCTCGCTTCATAGTACAGGGCCATAAGCTAGTAGCAATATGTGAATGTGTGGAGTGAGGGTCTTGACCATGCTGGGGTTGTTTTGTTGCCTCGTTTCAGTGTACCCATTGAATGTAACCTATGGATTTATAGATTGTCAATTGTCAAAAGTTTGACCATGGTTTGATATATTTGGTGTTTCTTGACACAGAGTATGTTGTTTTCACAGGGCCTGCAATGTGAGGAGTGCCCTGAGTAGACTACATTCATATTCACACAAGCTCGTGCACACAAACACACTCCCGTCCACTCTGTGTAAGTGCCACAATTGCAGTCATATGCCCCTTTTCTAATCAGCAAGGAGGGCTGAACACAATTTCCCCTCCAAACTGCTGTTAACCATGCTCCCAAATCATTTCTAATATTATGCCAAACACCATTTTCTTGCTGTTGCTGAAGCAGCAGAGTGCACTGTCACAGTAATTTGCCAAGAGACTCCTGAGACAGAAAGTAAGGCTTCAAAATAAATAAATAAACAAACCAATAAATAAATAAATGCCAATAGTAGTACCAAGACATGCTCTGAGGGACAGAGGCAGTGCGGCTGAGGACAGAAGCAACTGTCTTTACACAACACAGTCTTATTTCATTATTCCCAATAAATACACCCAGAGACACAGATTACATGATGCGGACACAGACTGTGTAAATACAAAAATACTTTTTTCTTTGTTTTGATCCATTTTCTTTATTGTAGTGAGGCTGTATTTTTTGCACTAAATGACCTTGGTACCATCCTAAATCTGCAACAGTTGCAATATATTGCGGTTATGCTATAAATGCAGTAATACTAACAGCTATTACAGCTATTATCTACACTGTATATGGATACAGTTGTGTTTCATCAGGCAGATCATGCAGATCATGTCATGCTTTGCCCAGTGTCCACTGTCAACTCATTTATTTTTTATTAACAATAATGGAGATTTTAAGAACGAAAGACAGAAAAAAGACCCTCTTTGATTGTTACTTTCTTTCGGAAATGGTGTAATTCCCTCGAGGCACAGGCAGACACAAGTCGCTTCCTTGCTACTGGTTTATTTGCAGATTTCTCTCCAAATCCACAGTGAAAACTAAACACATAGTGTTAACTTAATATAACACCATGCACAGCATGTGAAACAATGTTTTACAGACAAAACATAATACCTTGTTGGCTGCATGCCGCAAAAGGAATAATCTTTGAGTCTTCAGAAGTTTCCACTGTAACTAGCCGGTAACTTCACTGATGCACAGACGTTCATCTTGCTTCCTTCTTGCTTGCCTCTTGCATTCACTCGAGAACAGCTCAACCAGACTACGTAACATAAGCTAAGGACTTCAAAATAAAAGCACCATATTTTACAAACAAAATTCCAAATGACAGATGCAACTCACAGACTCACAATTATGACAGAAAAGTAAACAATTTACACAAATGACAATAGAACAATTACAAATGGTAAAGATCGCCCAAATTGCCAGGTTTTGACACAAGACACACAAGGTTTTCCCACTATGGGCATTGAACTCGAGAACATGATAAATTTCTTCATACCAACCAGCATCACGTTTTCTGAACTTTCCTGTTGAGAATCTATCAGTCTTACACTTTACATGTCACTTTTGCTGTGTGGTACCTGAATCTCGAGTCTATGAACATTCTAGGATGGAAGCTCTTTACAACATAAAGAAAGGGTGTAAAGAAGTAGCCACATGAATTAAATTCATTGAAGTTTAGTACCACTCTAAGTTACTCCTGTGAGTTTAAGTTACACACTTAATGTGATATACAGTGCCCCTGTGGTCCCCACATTGGGCCAGCCCACAGTTTGCAGTGGTAAAGTGAAGAGATACCTAAACCTGTTGTCACTCTTCATCTATTGTGCTAAGGTTAGATAATATATGGTGAGATACAGAACCCATGACTCCCAGGCTTGTTACAATCTATGGCTCAAAGACAGGAAAAACTGACTCAGACTCGGACACAGGTGTAGAGTGAAAAACAAGTTCTTTTACTGAGATATTAAGGGAAAGATGTAGGTGAAGCTGGTGGGAATGGATCTGGGTGAGGGGAACCAGGGTGGCATGGTGAGGAGACTGGCAGGTGGAGGTTGAGGGGGACAGACGATGAGGAACAGGGGGGATCTTCTCACTTGGAGTGAGGAGTGTGGGCACTGGCACTGGTGGGGCCAAGAGACAATGCAGGGTAATTACGGTTCAAAAAGCACAATGAGGAGGAACTCTGACAAGCTACACTAGTTTGCAGAGGAGCCTGGAGGGTTACCACTCTGTGAAGTGGGACAATCAGCCAAGGTAGATGAAACTGAGGGGATGAACAGATGGGAATCAGGTGTGCTAAGATGCCAGCACTGCACCACACCCCTATAATTAAGCACACACACACAGACAGAGACAGACAGAGGGAGGAGACACTGGACAGGACAGGGAGATAGCACTGGAGGGAGCAGAGTGATGAGGGGGCCATAACAAGGCTGTTTACCATTCTTTTTCTTAATTTATTTTCCAGTTGGCTCAACATGAAAAAATTAAAGGACAAATGTCTCACCTAAGAAATATAGCTTGTGCACTGTATTTCCCAGAAGAAGAATGAATGTTCATTGTGCTCAGAAATAATGCAAAATGTTGCACTGTGGCTGCCAACAAGAAGAAGTCAGGGAGGCTTGTTGCCAAGCAAGTAAATTTGTACATTAAGTGTTCTTATCATATATTTTCTAGAATCTTATTTGTGATATGATTAAAATACACATTAAAATACACAAAAGCACAATTATATTTGAATTATAGTTTACACAGCTGTAGAGTGTGTAAATATGTATAATATGTGTAAATATTTCATTTTGGAACCCTTAACAGACTCAGACAACAGCTTAAAAAGTAAGTAGTCTTTATTGTAATGAGCGAACATTTGAGTGTCTTGGCACAGGACTGGCAGAGACCGGCTGTTTGCATCTGAGTGGCATGGCTGAGGGGATGGTGAAGACTGCAGGCAGACCTAGGTGAGTGGTATGGAGATCACAGATTGTGATCACAGATTCAGACTCTGTAGCTCCAGAGGCAGAAATACCTGCAGAGCTTTGTAGGTGAGGAGGAGGATTTTAAATTCTATTCTGGATTTGACTGGGAGCCAATGTAGAGAAGCTAACACAGGAGAAATAGTTCTAGTTCCTGACATTTATCATGCTGCAGCGTTCTGGATCATGGAGTCTTGAGAGACTTGTTGGGGCAGCCCAACAATAATGAGTTGCAATAGTCCACCCTAGAAATAACAAATGCATGGACAACATTATGTAGGTGAAAGAGAGCTGTCCTTTAAGTTTGCTTTATGTGGGCGCTAAAAGACATATCCCAATATCCTAAAGATAACTCAGAGATTCCTTATGGTGGAGCTGGAGGCCCAGGCAATGCTATCTAGCCTAACTATATCACTACACAATATGTTTATGAGTTTAATAGCAGGCCTTAGTCTCTAAGGCATGCGTGCATGTTTAGCATGGTTTCTTATCATCTGCATAATTGTTCTACCTTCTGGAACTTCTTGTCCAAGTTTTGTCTAAGGATTTGTCATAACATGTACAAAACTGATAATTAGGACTTAAACCAGTTTAGTACAGCTCATTTAATGCTAATAAAATGCCCCAGTCAGTGAAATAGGATGTAGTGGTCAATAGTATCAAAGGAGGGTGGGAGAAACTTGAAGCCTGCTCTCTACTTGATGAAATCTTTTGTCCCTCTGTGGATGGTTTGGAGAATCAGCTGATGCTGCACAGCTGTCTCTTTCAGATCCAGAGCATATTCAGTAAATACAAAACAGTCTAATTACTCATCCTGCGATTTGAAAACTTGAGGTCTAAGTTTAAAGTTCAAACTTCTGAGGTAGATGCTCCCTCTAAGCAACTGGAGTTACAGCTAATGCAGCAATGACAGCACATAGAAAAAAGCAAGGTGGACTGGATGAGTTGGCTTATTACTGTGACTCACCATGTCCAGGCCAGTATTCTGGTTTTTTCAGTGAGCAGCCAGTTGAATTTAACATAATTTTACTAGTTTCACTAATGCATAGACTGTTCTTACTCAGGCCTCTGGCTTCATGTAGGCCTTCTGTTGTTCTGAACACATGAGATCCCAACATCATACGTTACATTAGTTAAATATAATAGCCCTAGAACCAGTGGTGAATATCATTTTAATTTGAGCAGTCATTTGAAACAAGGGCTTCAAATTGTTTCCCTTAAGACAGGGTGTTACACTGTAAATGGTATGTCCCTCTAATTTCAGTAGTACAGTGTGTATAATATCTTTTTTTAGTTTGCTTGCATGTAGCGATGTGGTCAGAATGTCCCCCATATGATAGATGGCCTTAAAAACTTACCACAAAGCACTGTTAGTCTTGGAGTCCATTCAACTGATGTTCATTGTACAAACCAAATATTAGCTGCTGCAACTTGAGTAATGAAATACTGCATTTGCATAAACAGATTTTACTTCACAAAATTTTTTAAACCACACCATAACCACTGTATGTTAGCCACTGCAGTTGATCTGTCCTCTGTAAGATTTCAGCTCCAGCTTGAGCTTCAAATCCTTTTACCCCTGAGTACTGCAGGTGAAAAAACCTAGATTCTAACAGGACCAAATAAAAAGGATAGCTAAAACATTTAGAGCTTCTTTACACACAAAAAAGACAGCAGGAAGAAGGAAATGGATAAAAAGATGGAAAAGTGCAGAGTGAGAGGCAGGATAGTAATGAAGAAAAGAGAAGGGAGAAGGAAATGCCCCGCTGAGAGAAAGCAGAGAGGCTGGGAAATAAGTGAAAGAACAGTGAGATATGAGTGATGAGGAGCAGAGTGGGAGAGATTAAGAGCAAATGGAGAGATGAAGGGATAGAGAGAGAGAGAGAGATAGATAGGAGACAGCCGGGGTGGTGGGGTCAGGTGGTAGGTTAGGGGAGTTAGGGAGGGACTGAAACACCTAGCACAAACTGGCCCTGCTGAATATTTCTACAGTGTCCTGGACAGATGCATGACTGTTTTAGTTGACACATACATAATCAGTACATACAACATAGTTTAAATGGCTGGTGAAACTAATGCCAGAAATTTCAGATGTCAGATTCATGGACCAAAGTATTGGTCAAGTAACTGATTTTTAGGGCAGCTTGACTGTCTCTTGTCCCCAATCCTGTTCATGATATACATGGACAGGATCTCAAGGTGCAGGCGCGGACACTGTACTGGATCATTGTGGGATCTGAGCCAGAAAGCAAAGCTCTAAATTTATCCAATGACTGAAAGAACAAGATCTTGGATATGGGCGGTTGAAATGAGTTTCCGCCGCAGTGTGGACTCAGAGACAGGGTGAGGGGCATGGACATCCTGAAGGAGCTTGGAGTAGAGGCATTGCTCCTTCACGTCAAAAGGAGCCAGCTGAGGTGGTTCAGGCATCTGATTAGGAGGCCTCCTAGGCGGCTTCCTTTGGAGGATTTCCAGGCAGAGGAGACCCCGGGATAGAGCCAGAATTTGCTGGAGAGATTAAACAACTCATCTGGCCTGGAAATCCCCCAGGAGGAGCTAGAAAATGTGGCGAGGGAGAGATATGTCTAGAATACCCTGCTGTGCCTGTTGCCACCACGACCCAGCTCCAGATAAGTGAATGAAAATGAATGAATGAAATGTGAGATTCAGCTGAAATTGCAAAAAAGCTAGGAATTACTTTGCGTTGGGATTAATTTGCTAAACATTTCAAAACATAATCTATTTAACTAAACATGTATAAAAAGGAGAACTTTGCTCTTGCTCTTTCTTAACAACCAGATATGTGTCTCAGTAAACTGAAACTGAAATGTAAGGAGTGAATGTGGAGGACTATAGACAGTTGAATTTTCAGTGAGGATCAGGATAACGTTATATTCAGTTTCAGGTTTATTGGAATTTAGTTGAAAATT
This sequence comes from Lates calcarifer, assembly GCF_001640805.2. NCBI lineage: Eukaryota > Metazoa > Chordata > Actinopteri > Centropomidae > Lates > Lates calcarifer. Next base: position 23,230,318 of record NC_066836.1, read on the forward strand.
AATAAATTCAAGTTCAAATTATGCTATTCATATACAGTTTTTAATGCAATTATTCAAATTGAGCAATTCAGATTAAAATATAAGCCATTCAAATTCAGTTTCAAGTGAAACAAATTTCTGCCCATATCTTTCTCCTTCAGGCACTATCATCCTTGTATGGGTGTCCTACATTTGTTACATCTCCATTGTTCATTGGCCCAAATTCCTCATAGTCCACCTCTTCCACTCTTAAGCTCTCCAGCTCCCTTTTGCAGAATAACACCCCCCTCAGAAGGAGAGCAGAGAGAATGTAGATGCAGTATGGCAGCAGCTGGGTATCCAGACATGCTTGTCCAGTCAAGTTTCTGTATCCAGAAACAGCAGTAGTTTTAATGATGGCACCTTACTTCTTACTGACTTACTTACTTCAGTCACCCAACAGGCTCAGAGAGGTGGTTTGTCCATACTTGTACAGAATCTGAACAGCTGTAGGGAAACAATGTCCAAACTTAAAGAATAATGTTTCAGACTACCAAAGAAGAGAAAAGATGATCATCTCTTAAGAGAAGAAGCAGTCCTGTCTACTGGCAGCTGCATATGATTCAGTGCGTATGAGGGTCATTCCACAGATTCAGAACCATTTAAAACTTTCAATGTCCAAAGATACACGAGACTTAGACCTTTTGGGACATTTATCAACATATGAAAACCCGACCAGGTTTCCCTCCCTATAAAAAAATGGTTTGATCCTTTTGACATCATTTACAAGGAAGTGACATTGTCGAAGTCTTCAGAAGAGCATGGAGCATGGAGCTGCAGGTGATCAGTTTCTCTCTCTTTCTATGAATATTTGATGATGATGATGTGTGTATACACCAATCAGCCATAACATTATGACCACTGGTGGATGAAGTGAATAACATTAATCATCTCGTTATAACACAATGTTCTGTTGAGGAACCTTTGGTCCTGACATTCATTTGGATGTTACTTTGTCACGTACCACCCACCTAATATTGTCACAAACCAAGCACACATCCCTCCAATGGCAACAACACTCCCCAATGTCAGGGGCCTCCCCCAGCAGGATAATGTTCCCACCACACCACAAAAACTGCTCAGAAATGTCTCAAGGAACACGACAAAGCCAAAGCTGTTGACCTGGGCTCCAAACTCCCCAGATCCAAATTTCAGTATCCTTGATACCTCCCATTTATGTACAAAATAAACAACTGTGGGGTTATGCTTACTGAAATGAAATTATCAAACCTATTGATGAAGAGTTATTCTAATACCTCAGAGAACGGAGAAAGTAAAGACACAGGCCTGTAACTGGTAAAATTATGTTCATCCCCTGCTTTATACAATGGGATAACTTTAGCAATTAAATGGAAATGTACCTGTTTGGATGGACAAATTACAGATATAGGTCAGAGATGTTGGTGCAGCAGTAAAGAGAACCACAGACTGGCTGATTGGTCAGGCTGTGACATCCTAAATGCTCATACACTGTACAGGTCCTGGAAATAAACAACACTGCCATCAAGTTATCCTTCACAGGAGATGAGGCCATTGAGTCTGTGCAACCAACTTAGCTGCTTATATCCAACATGCAGATCTACCAAGTTGTTAGTATGGTTTAAAGGCAAACTGCCTACAGCGATGTGAGCTGTATGTGCACAGTCCACAACAAGCAACTGGAATGCCAGTGTTTCAGCACGCAGTATTTTTCATCCACTGTGTCACAGAAGGAATCTGATGTGGAAAATCCAATGGTGTGCAGACAATGGTGCGTGATAAGGAATGACCATGATTTTTATCTAAGGCTAATAGCCACAGATAAATCCAGGTCAGAGGTCAAAATGCATGCACTCTGTCAGACCACTGGTACTTTCTTCCACTCTGTGATTATATCCTACAGTATCCATTTGAGGACATCTTGGTATATATTGCACCCACTTGGCATATGGAAATTCAGAAAGGCGTGTGAGCTAGACTATGTCAATTTAACTTGTGAAACCAGTGAAACATGTCCAGCCAAGCCTTAAGTTCCAGTTTACAGCATTATTCAAGAAAATATCACTGCACAAGCTTTCTGGAAAGGGTACCCCAGCCTTTCAGTTGAGACAGACTGAATGTTACTATACAGTACTCAGTTACAACAATTTTCAAGTAAGTAAATTGAGTTAGAATGTTTGATATGCTCATTGAAATCCCACAAGATGTGTTTTAATTCAGATCAGGGAAATGTTTTTTTTTTTCCTACAGTAGTTGTAATATAAATAAATATATTTTAAAGCACTGTTATTTTATCAGTTACATAAATTGAGTTCAGGTGTTAATGTTATTATAGCAAATACGAGTATGATCTAACAAAAAATTGAATTGACAAAAACAACACTCCAACTCCTTATTTTAATTTTGTGTTAAATATGCAGAATATAATATCAGCATGTGTTACATTGTGTGTATTTAATTGGAAAAACAAATTGAGGAACATTTGTTAAAATTACATGAGCAGTATTTCTGTTACATGTGCTTAACACCTAAAATAGTGTTCTGTGAACTCCTTTTAAAAGTATATATATTTTGCTTTCAGATAGTTCTGTAATTACAAAATATGGACTTTGTGATCCCAGTGCCTAATAAGGTTGCGGCTGAATTAGTCACCTGAGGACGTTATCAAGTCAACACAGATTTCATTTTCCCTAAAAGGGAAGATGGACAAAGCTTTAACTGCTATTCCTTTTTTCTACTTGAAAAGCTTCAAACTGTATTCTGAAAAGGACTTTAAACCCAGAAGTGAAGGACCGAATGACTGAAAGAAAAGCCACCCAGATGCTGAAGTCCCATGAGATGACCATTAAGGTATGGAGGTTTGCCTTGAAAGGTACAAAACAATAGACATCAAGGCAAAGGCACTCATTGAGGATGAGTTGAGGATCCACTCATCCACCCAAACAATGTTGAGTTTACAGACAAATTTAACCTAATTTTAAAACCACACATCAATAGGACAGTAGAGCAGGGATCATAACATTATATTTCGTGAAATGAGAGACTGTATTTACTTGTCCATAATATTGGATTGCACCCCTGATGCTAGCCACACAGCAGTTATCAGTAATCATCAGGACTGTCAGTAGAGGCCAAACAAAATAAAGAAGCACTTCATGGGCTTCCCTGAAGCTGAAACATCAACAGGGAAAGATTTAAGACCTGAACACCCCCTTTGAAGACTGTAGGGGGCAGTGACAATGGGGCAAATATTCAACAGTGGTTGAAGGTGTACAGGCCAGACTGCTTGAGATAAACCCTTGAGCTTTATTTGTACCTTAAACTTGATGCTGGCTGATATAGTATGAAGCTCTGGGGGTTAAGGATCTACAGATGGGGCAAAAACAAGTGAGGCTCATCCGCTGGCTGAGGAAACTGGATCTTTCCAGTCTTCCATCTGCTCAGTTGTCTGGTATGGCATCCTCAGCAGTGTCCACCCAATGAGTAGGCCGATGCAGTCAGTTGCCATGCAGGTGGATGTGGCACTGGACTTGCTTGATAAGACAAGAGCTGGCTACCAAAATGAGTTACTAATGATTTTGTTGGGCAATAAATGCTTTCATTTTCTCTTTCAGTTAAGTTTGACTAATTTTGGGGTTTAAGTGTCCTTCCAGCTGGTTTCTTGATCTGCTATACTATTATTTATAGGAATGATGAAAACATCTGGGATCTGATTAACCAGAATTATCCTTTGACCCCTCTGTCTTCTGTTGTGTGTGAATTCACTCAGTTGTACTAAGCTCTCGTGCAGTAGTGTGTGATCTGACAGACATGTCAAATCAAGCTGTGGTCAAATCCGCCGTCATTAATTTATGTGCTGTGAAGCTTCAAAGACATAATTATCATAAATACAAAGTGCAATGATGAAATGTATGTGCAATAACAAAACAGAATAAGTATGTAACTAGCGAAAAACAGAACATAAGTCAAGAATAAAAAAAGCTGATTTAGCAAATAGTAAAAAACAAAAAATGGTGCAGTGGTGAAAGCTAGCTTTATTGTGGCTGAAGAAATCACCTGAGCTTCAAAGTTTTTTTCAGAAGGTGTATTTTTAAAGTCGGTGTATGCTAAAGGTATGTGAGCAGGTGTGCCCTGATCAGAGACAGAAAGAATCTGAGAACTAGTGGAAACTCTGGCTGAAGAACTGCAGAGTTCTCTGGCTTTTTCATTAACTGTTGATGAAAGCACTGACAATACTGATAAAGCGCATCTAGCCATTTTTAAGAGGCCTGAAGGCAGAGCTGTCTGTCAGTGAAGAACTCTTGGATTTGGCTGCCATGCACTGGACGACAAGGGAAAGGTGGAGAGGTGGAGAAGTCCATAAGTAAAATGAAATTACCCTGGGAGAAGTTGGTGGGGCTTATTACCGATGGCATGCCTGCCATGTGTGGTGAGAGAACTGGCTTGGTTGGACTGGTGAAAGAGAAAGGCATAAAAGCAACTGCCACACGCCGCTGATAACTTACCTTTCAAAGCTATTTATTAATTAAATTATTACCAAAATTAATAATTTATCGCAGAGACAGTTATGTCAGTAATATGAGAGTAGATACATTTATATAGTCTTACAGTTACAACTGGCCCTTTGAGGTCAACCACAATGATGTGGCTCGGGATGAATTTGAGTTTGACACCCCTGCCTGAGGGGATTCTTACCTTCTCTGAACATTACTCTTTTTGAAATGGTGTGCATATTTTTGAAGACTTACAGTTTATTTAAAGCTGAGGCTGTTTGCATAATAGTAAACCTCTGCAGCACTATATCACTGCAGGAGTTTTGTCTTTTTTGTTGGCTTCTACCTTTTCATGCAGCTGAGTGCACTGTGCTTCATCTACTCCTCAGTGAAGTCAGTCATTTTCAATATAAATCCAAAGGTATATCACATCCCATAAATCAGTCTTTTTCCCATCCTGACATGTTCTGAGTGGAACAATCATATTGTGGCCATAATTTACCTGCTAAATCAAAATGAACTCAGGACTGAATTGACACTATCATGCCAAGATGAGTGTTATCCATTGTCACAGCTGAGATCAAGGCTTGATAAAGTGAAGGTCATCTCCACTCTCTGAGGCGATCTGTTACGCCATAGCAATCAACAAAATCTATTTTCCATCACAGCAGCTGCAGAGGAGAAGATGGATTCGATGCACATAGACGGGTATTGATTTGGCAATTTCCAAGAGACAAACAAAATGGCCTCTCAACTGTTTAACAGTTTTTTTTTTAACTGTTGCCTCAGAGTAATGTCTAGGCCCCAGTGGGAGTTTCATACACTTTTTAATCACAAATGAATCCTCTATCAGTTTTTAGATAGATGACACCATCAAAGACTGTAAGCTGGAGTATTAGTGCAAGGAAGTGGAAAACATACAGTATATTTCTGAAATAACAATTCAAGTCATTAAAATAAGAGACAACTGCAAGCTAGTGGTCTATTCACAGCAGTCCATAACTGGTACTGCAGGGCATCTATGTTTCATTATTATTGCAGTGCAGTTGGTGTCTTTTCTTTAAATTGCACTGTATAAGTTCATTTTGTCAACCTTAATATCTTAAGTGTGGAGCAGTAGCAACTCTCTTTGTCCAACTGCTCCAGTGGAGCTGCTCAGTCACCAGTAGATAAAAGTGTAGATGTGCAGCCTCCAGGTGTCAATGTGAAACTGAGTGTGATCAGGTCGTTCCTGAGAAAGAGAGAATTGCTATCAACAGTACTTCCCTGGATAATAAAGGTTAAATAAATTAAAAAACAAAACAAACAAAAAAGTCACCTAGTCCAACAGTGCAAGTCACTGATATGTCACCATTAATTTTTGGACAACAATGGAGCTTTACAACAAAAAGAGAAATCAGGCTCTGGACACAAACACACACACACACACACACACACTATAATGTTAGTAGAATATTCAATGTTGGTTTGAGTCTTTCATGAGACTTAATAAGTACAGTACAGAATATCACCAGGCTCATCTGTGGCTTACCCATGTTACGGTGAGTAATTAGGCTTAAGTTAGAGATTCTTTAACTTTATCCACCAAGCTGAGCCCCATTGTCCCAGGAGGGGCCCCACAAACACAAAGAGGCAGGAGGATACGGTGCGTTGATCAAGAGTTAAGGAGTCAGTATTCTTGCAACCTGAGTAGAGACCAAAACATATCTGGCAAAACAAATTAGTAGATGAATCTGTTTCATTAGAAACAGTGTATGATAATTTCCCTATGTTGAACAGAACAAACATGAATATTTTCTCATTGCTAAGCACACAGACTACACTCAAACCTAAGTAATTGTAATGAAATATACAAATTAAAGTAGCCTATGCTAAAACAGGGCTGACTAGTCCAACTATGGTGCCGGCTACTGCATGCACTCAAAAGTGACGAGCATCAGGCCTAGCACACCCAGTGAGGCAGCTTAGCAGCCAGGCATAAGCGGCGCAAGCAAAGCAGTAAAGCAAAGCAGCAGTTTTTCTCTGCACTGAGCAGCTCTCCAGTTAAGAGTCTCTCAAAAACAATACGCTAAATTAATACAAGTAATGCAGGAATGAAAGCAAAATAATTAATAGCTGTAAAGCATACATACCAATCGGCAGCATACATCACCCAAAGGGGAGGTGTGCTCTGCACCAGAGCAGCAGTAGCGGTGGGAAAACCCAAACAATTACAGCCAGGGTAACAGCTCCCGATCCAACCGCGCCAGCATGAGGTTTGCAACACAAATAGCTACAAGCAGATGAAATAATATGCAATCAATAGAGAGTAAAAGCTACTACAACCTGTGGCAGCTACTGCTACATTACCTGCACCGGTGGCAACAGGAGCCAGGAAGCGAGACGACCAGGAAGTGGGCGGTCAGTGGGACCAAAGAGCAAGAGGGGGGTCAAGATGGAGATCGCACCGATTTATAATGTGTCCCCAGCTGCTGATTGGTTGATGAGCTGAAGTGAATGGAAAGGCAGCGAATTCACCTACATTAGGAGCAGGGACGAAACTCACCCTGCTACATAAAAATAAAAACACTATAAAAAATATATGTAATACACACACTGACACCAAACACAAAGAAAACATTGCTTTCTTTTAAGTACCAGATAGAGTATGTTACTCTAACATGAAAGTTACCTGATAGAATTTGTTATATTATTGTAGCAGGAAAAGCCATCATCTGCTCCTAGCGGAGGTGAATCGACTGCCCCTTTTTTACCTTCTTGTTAACCAACCAGCATTCTGAGGCACCTTATAAAGGGACGAGGCGCTCTTCCTGGCCCCTCTCTTGCTCGTTGGTCTCGAGTCCTTCTTCTTCTTCTGGGTTACCTCGCTCCCGTCTCCGGTCTCGCCTGGCAGGTAATGTAGCAGTGGCTGCCTCGGTCATGTTGTAGAGCATGGCACAATTCACCGTTGATCACCGCTCATTTTATTTGATTACAGCTGATCGGGCTGCAGCTTGGTGCCGGTGTAGTGTCTGGCAGGTGTGCTCTCTGCCATCTATCTGGGGAGCCTCGCTGCTGCCGCTCGGGTACAGAGCATGCCACCGCTGCTCCAGGTAATAGACGCCTAGATCGGTGTGTGTGTGTGTGACCTGGCTGCTCATTATGCCTGCTTTGTATTACTTCATTAGTTTCCTTTCTTTGACAGACTGAGCTGGGCAGCTGTTGGAGCAGAGAGAGGAACTGCTGCTTTGCCTTGGCGTTTTTTGTTGGGTTCCCAGTTTCATTGTCCCTTGTTTTATTATATTGTTTAATTATTACTGGGGTTATTTTCTGAGTTGGGATGATTTGTGTTGTTTCTGTTGCATTTGTGCTATTTCATTTTCCTTAATTAATCTTTGGTATATCTGGATTATTTAGGTAATTTGGTTAGGTCATTTGTATTTTGATACTAATTTGTATTTATGTTAATTAGTTCTTTTGAATTTATTTTCTTTTCTAATTGTGAATTTAGATTATATTGGGCAGCAGATTTTGTTGAATTCTTGAGTTTGTAATTATTGGTCTGCCCACCTTTTTTATGTTGATTTGTCTCCTTGGTAAGTTTTGCTTTATTTGATTTTCTTTGAGTATAACCCCTTTTTATTCATTTTGTGTTTCTTTCTCCCTTTCAGTTGCTGAGGGCTGAAGGTGGTGGTCCTGGGGTCCGAGGTGGTGGTTTCCCCTTCCTGTGTGCCATGTGTTTCCTGGGTTCCTCGTTCCCCTTCACTACCAGGTGCATGTGTGTGCTTGCCACGAGAGGCTGGGGTGATTCTCTTTGTTTTTTGGTTTATTTTGGGATTTCTCACCCCCTCTGCGACCCATTCTCCCCACCGGTAAGCCCCCCCCCCCATTTTCTTATAGTGCATGTGTGGTGGTTTTAGTGTTTCTGTTTATTTTGTAATAAAGTATATTTTTCTTACCCTTAGGACGGACCTGGGCACCTTATGGGCTCTACCATCACCAGCTTTTTAGTTTCAACTTTCCATTACTGGTTTGGTGTGGAGGGGAGGGGCAACCAGGTATATAAAGTAAGACTGATGCAAAACGCTCATGCACACACACACACACACACACACACAAATGACATTATCAGGAAGTTAAGAAAATGTTTCTCAGGCATGAAATAAACTGAGCTCAAGTTTAATGGGTGATGTATTTCCATGGTACTATTCATATCCAATTAAATGTGTGAATGTGCATGTGTGTGTGTGGCCACCCTGCAAAGTGATCCTCTGCACTCCTTAAGATCCATACTGTGCTCACTCACATGACACACAGTGAAAAAGTGACTTGATTTCACCAGGTGACCAATTAAGAGGAAATACATAGACCAGTGGGGGGCCATGCATTTCACACCTAGGCCTTCACTGGTGTCCTACCTGAATTAACCCACCTCTCAATACTGTAATCATGATGTTACGGCTGTAGGAACCATCAACATCATACAGAAACACAGTATAACAAAACTTTGCATCACAGACAGACATGTCATGTAGCCAAGATAAATGCCATTACTGAAGCAATGCTATAAAAACCCAATGAACACAATTCAACATACATTTACTCACCAAAACTGCTGATTATTAGACAAATAAAAACAGCTTGTGTCGAGTGGACATTCTCAGCCCTACAGTGAATTAAAACTTCTCTGAGAATTACGACTGAGCAGACTCGTCTTCCAGCGTTAGCCTCCATAGATAGAAAAGGACTTATTGTTGGAACTGAGACGCACAGATAACCTCTACAACAGTCACTGAACTCTTCCTCCTCCTTCAGCCGTTGTGGGTTGAAAAAACAGCTATTAAATCTATGCTAACGTGTTAGCTTGTGCTAGTAGCTATAGATGTGGTTTGCTAGCTCTGACCAGTACGCTCTCTGACTGTCCAATCAATGACATGAAAATGTTGACATTGTCATAGGCCTGTTAGATGGCCTTGGTCTCACCAACTCAAAATCTGATTGGTTAAAGGATCTGCGAGGCAATAGTTTCATTGTCATTCATTTTAGATTACAGGGGCCTGCACTGTTGATTCTGAAGGCAGATTTGTTTTAACTTGGCAACACAGAGCTGAAATCTGATTGGATAAAAGCTCTAACATAAACAGACTGTATTGGAAGCAGCACAACCAAGAGGAAAGCTGTGAGATGAAGAGAATAGACTATTGAGAACTATTTAATACATATAGTATGAATGGAAGAAATCTGTATATATGAACACAATCAGTGATTGTGACAGTGTTTAGACATCTGTTGCTCTTAGTTTTCTTAATGATGTTTTCTTTCTGTTGCTGTTGAGCTACATTTACTAACCTCAACAGGGACATGAGGGGTTGTGGCCTTTGAGCTGTTGGGAGGCTTTTAATGTCACCTACCTGCACAGGTTGTGTTAAGTTTCACCAACATAACTGATATTTTTTTTAAATAGCAAAAAAGCAGCAAGTGGAAAGTTTTGAGTGAGTAGCTCAGCCTGGAGGAGGTGGAGTACACATTGCCAGTCTATCACAGGGTGGTATTCCATGAACACATGAGAAGGACGATCATTTCCGTCTCCTGATTTGATTTGAATTTGCATTTAAACATTCAATAGTCAGTTTTTACAGAGCAGAAGCAGTGTATGCACATGCACAGTTATTAAATAATAAATGATAGTAGTTTTATTCCATATGTTGACTGTTGCAGTGTATTTATCTGTTGTAGTTTATTACTGTTATCCATTTTGTTCTCTGTTTCCTAAGGCAACTGTCAATTACATCCGCAGTCCATATGTATCCATCTGTCTGTGTATGTTTTGTTTTATTACAAGGGTACATTTCTATTATAATGTAAATTGTTCTCATTTCAGAGATTAATCTAAAAGATAGGACATAGAGTTCCTCTCTGTTGAAAAGCTGCAGTGAAAAATCATTTATTTCATTATGTAGCAGATGTGTTTCTATTCCTGACATTCCCAGCATCGTTCAACACAGGTCATCATTTGGCCCCTGCACATGGGACAATTAGATGTACAGTCTATTCCTTATATCACCAGGCTGCCCTCTCTTCAGTTCTCCAACACTCCTCCCTGACAAGCCTGATCAAATGAACTTATTCTCAAAATGTTAATAATTCTATGTTCTTACTACAGATGTGTTTAGGTAGTAAATGTTACAGTAATGTATCAGGTGCCCTTTATACTTTTGTCCCCGCCTCTCAGACAGCCTGTAAAAGTTGGTGGATGGAAGTTAAATCAGTCACTTCACATCATCACGTTTTCACAGTGTTGACAATTTGTGCTGAGCTCATTGCTGGTTCACCTCTCACTGGCAACTAAAACCCATAAATATCTGATGAAACCCATAAATATCTGATCATTCCTATAGAGGTCTCAGGTTCATGAGATTTTCTGAAAGGATGTGAAACTCTGAGAAGTCTGAGTTTCATTATGTGCCCATGCAAGGCTAAGGCATCTTGACCAAACAGGAGCAATTAGCGCACAGTTCACACATCAGTGTCATGTGACCTGTGACAGAGCAAGAGTTTTTTCAAATCATGTCAAGCCCAGATATTTTGAGCTCTATTTTAATCTCCCCTCTTCTGTTTTTTCTGGTGACTGACATTTCAAATATTATTACCTGAAGATTTAAAGCAGCTGCTGAGCAAATGAAGGTGTAAAACAGTTCACAGTTCTCTAATCTCAAACCTCATCCAAGAAAATTCAGCTAAATGTGTTAAGTGTCCAACACATTGTGGTGGAGTTGAGATCTACTGACCCAGTGACCACACACTGCCGCCCTAAATGATCCAGCATAGCTATAAAAACAGCATTTCATTTTCTGGTTGAACCACTGATAGGAAATCATTTGATGAGACTGAAGGATTTTATAATGAAATCAAAATTTTGGTTGAAGATATTTTTATTAAGTAACATGAATTAAAATACATGTAAACAAATAGTACCTCAGGCACTTTGAGGAGCTATCGCGTTTACCTTCTCACACACCTGTGGCTAGATTCTCTGCTGTCCAGTTAATTGGCCCACAACTCTACCTCACATGGACAACTTTCTATAAGGTCCTCACATCATTCTAATCAGTGCCTGTCACAGTAAAAAAAACAGTAAACATGTCTAAAAAAGGAAGCTAATTTCCACCTGGCTGCCCAGTGTCTCTCTGCTGCTCAACTTCCTCTCAGCTCTCCTTAGACGGAGTAGGTGGCTGTCTGTCCAGGATGCTGGCCAGTGTTTTGAAAGGCAGTCCCCAGTCACTGAGGGAGCTGAAATCCCCTGAAGTGTCAATTGCCAGTGACTCCTCTATGGAGCTGAGCGAGCCAGCCACAGAGCCATCACCCTCATAGGCGTAGGTTGCCAGAGAATCATAGGGCGGAGCAGAATAACCCTGCTGACTCTCCTCCAGCCGGTGTTCGATGAACTCCCGGATCATTTCAGCATCACCCTCAGTCACTCTGCCATGGGAAGAGAGCGGGACCTTGTTGTTGACGGTGACGATAACACTGGCGGTTTGACGATGAATGTCAGGCGACCTGACATCATCGCAGCGGCTGGTAAGATGCAGCAGAACCCCGTCACCATAGCCGTTTTTCTCCATCTTGGAGGTGCTGCTGTGAGTACTGGTGTGCTGTGAGTGTGTGTTGCGCAGAGTGCCCATGTCGAAGGCATGAGTGTCCGCCTCACCGCCACCCTCATCGTCGTAGTGGATGACATTATCACGAATGTCCTCTTTTGATGTCATCAGAGTCTCTTTCTCTTTGTGGCGCCTCTGGCTCATGTATAATGCTGCCATAACTGCAAGACACAAAGAGAATGAGGTGATGGGTTAGTATGAAAAACTTGTAATAAATCTGGCCCCATCTGTATTTAGTTCACACAGCTCAGTTTGTCAGGCTGTTTTGGAAGTCTGGTTTTGGACAAGAAAATGTGCTTCCTATACATTTCAGTTTAACACTCTGTTTTAAAACCCCAACGTACAGCTGTTCTATGTTGTTTTTATTTCAGCAGACAAATAAAAAAGCTGGTGGATGACAGATTCTAGTATCCTGATGGTAGGGTCTAACAGGGTGACACTCCCAGGTCAGCTCCAGGGTAAACTGCTCTGCTCTCAGTTGGAGTCTGCATGCAAGGGATACAAACTGCCAAAACTATGCATGAGCAGCTTTGAAGATAGTGAGAACAGAAGTCTTGCTCCCACAGATCTCAGAATTCCTCTTACGGGCACACATTAATCACACTGACACTAAAGTTCTGCTGTATTTGCTTTCCTGTCAATGCACTCTCTCACATTTTGCCATTATAATACGCAACCCTACAGATAATGTGAGGGGATGTATTGGGTGAAGCTCAACACAACACTGAAATGCCAGTCATCACCACAGAGATACCTACTACACCAAAACGTTCTCTTGTGTAGACCACTCTGATTTTGTTCTAGCATTTATGTAGATGTAAGAAAATCAAAATTATTGGAGCTAAGCACTTCTGACGTGTCATCAGTGTGACGAGGATGATGATATATTGATGTAAAAAAAAAAAGGCACCAATTCAATTCATTCAAGTTTTTCAGTTTTTGCAACCTGATATATAATTTTCTTCTAAAAATAGTTTATACAAAAATTTAAAATGATAGCAGATAAAATAAATAAATAAATAAGAAAATTACAGTTGAAAAATAAATTGTAATCCCATCGCATGGATGGAGTTCAGTCATGGAGATAGCTCAGTTGTCACAAGGTAGTAGATTCACAGAATCACAACTTAGCTACTGCCATGATAACTGAGTGAACACCATCCACAGAGGAATATCTTTATATGAGGTTGAAAGCCCTGGTAAAGATGGTAAGTGGAGTTTTGATTTTTTTTTTTTTTTCTGTTTGTACAGCCATGTCGTGGGCACAGGGCTTGGTCACTTGAATGTAAACCTGTCATTTCAGGCCATGTGCTAAGACTGTGTCACATGACTCTTCAATGTGACTCTTCAATGTAGCTTAATACCCATAACTGTGGGTCATAATGTGGTGCTTGCACCAATGACCAATGGGGTCATTTAATATGGGAGGACAGTCTCTTCTCTCAGAATCAGCTCTGCAGAATCTACAACTTTAATGTTAAGTCTGTGATTAATGATAACACTGTAGTAATAAAGTAAGTAATAAAGTTGCTGAGAAGTACATTAAGACAAACAATAGGAATGGCACATTTCTTTAACCTCTGCCAGTATTGCAGCTAATTGAACCATTAGAACATTTGAGAAGCTGGCTCATGTGAAACCGCCCCCAAAACAACCTCTGGTAGATGGGAAAGAATGTGGAAGTAAATCAGTAAAAATAATCTATTGGACCTGGAGGAATCAAACATTTGAGCATGTGAGAAAAGTTATAAAAAGAGCTGATTCACCCAGGTCAGTGCTGTGTAAAGTGTATAAAGATCCCTGAATTTAGATCTACATTGACTTAATTATTATAACTTTTTTGCCACTTAGAGCCAGTGGAAGAAGCTGTAAACAAAACACATTATTGAACAGTTATCATCTTATGAAGCTAATATGGCAAATATGGTGGCAAATAGTGTATCTGGTAATGTCAGTCCAGTGTTCACTCTCCTTTTTTGTTTAGCTTGGTTTCCACTAAGTCCTGATAAAAGTCTCTGGCTCTTTAGCTTCTAAATGTTGCACCGTGTCCACTAGTTACCCACTAACTTGTCTGCTGTTTGATGATAAGCAGGTAGAGAACAGATGGTTTGTTTGAGCTTTTTCATCTAAAACAGTTGAAGAAGGTTGATGAGAGCGCTGAGAGAGGGACACAAAACAGTAAAGTGTCAGTTGTAAATCCAAAACGATGAGACAGTGAAACAGGATGTGCAGAGTTGGTAAAACTTCTCTGTGTGTTCATCATATACGTGTTGTTGATTGATCGTGTTACAGTAAAAATACTGGTTAGTACAGCTTTAAATAATTAGGAAATGTTTTCAACACAAATGAAAAGAAAATTAACAGGAAGTCCAGATCATTAGTGAGTGTAGTGACAAACTGTGATTTCCTGACATACAATAATGTGTTGGTCTCTTGGAACACTTTTAGTGCTTATTTTATGGGACACATGGATGGTAGAAGGGAGACAACCTGCAACTTAGTTGTGGGTTCAAACCATAATTTGTTGGTGGGGAAGCTTGTTACTCATGTGCTACTGGTTCATCAGATCACCTGTGCCCTGAGGGATGGAACTGTGTAACATGAACATATGTGCTTTGCTTCACAGATCTTAATGTTTCCCTCACAGGACAACACAAACCAGTTTCTGTGTGTTGTGTCTTGGGATGATTTTTGAAGCAACAACCAAAGAAAAGCCACACAAACGGATTAGTGAGAACAGAGGGCTGCTTTAGAGACTGTGGTCTGTGTCAGATACAGCGCACAGAGCAAAACAGGCTGCTGTGGATTAGTCTCAAAACCTCGGCTCATTCAATAACAATGACCAATCTTGCTCATGAGGCATGCATGAATTTAAAGATAAGAACATTATACACAGCAAGTCAATATTTGACACAAGCTGGCTTGTTTCAGCTGCTTGGGATATGAAAATATATAATATGCCTGGAGCAGTTATAGAGGAAAGATACATTACCACCAAGATACATTACCACCATCACAGAAAACAGGAGTGTCATCTTTACATCCTCACTGACAATTTGCAACTTGCAAAAGAAGCATAAACCAACACACAGGTCATTAGTCCCTGGCTGTCACTTTTTCAAAAAATCAAGATTGAAGGAATTCAAAATGACCCCATAATTTGTTTGAATTAATTCGAATGCGCCCCCGGCCCCCACACACCCTAGCCTGCTCCTTCAAAACACCACATCATTATTTTTGTCACTTTATTAACTTGCTGCTCTGGTCGTCTCTGCTGCTTCCCCTGGCTCACTGGGACGGTAAGCTAGCAGGTGAGTCCGCAGATCCTCTCATTGCACACCACACACTATAAGAACAAAACTGTGTCTGTCATTATTTGTTGTCATGTATGTGGTCCCTCACATTTTCAAAATCGGGTAAGAGTTTAGTTGTCCTTTAAAAAGTCAACAAACAACCTTATTTTAATCCATGACTTTGCGATCCATGGTGCAGAACCCAAATTACTTCTACATGCTGCTTCTTAAGCATCAACTTCCTGATTGGCTCTCGCCCCATTCCAAATAATAATTCAGTGTGTGCTTGGCTCCCCTTGGTGTACTCCCCGCACAACAGGATTTTTGGTCATAAATATTGAACATGTCTTTTGAGCAGATCAGGGAGAGTAAAATCACTTTAAACACACCTCACACAACAGGAGAATTTGGCAAGATAATCTTTAGAACCAACCGATAATTGGTCCTTTGCTGACTTTTATCAGGAGGGAGGATTTGGGCCCGATTATCTTTTGGTGTGTACCCCACTTTAGATGATGTGATGTCGTGACGGCTCTTTTCGCAACAAAACAACACTGCACTACCATTAGCTTTGTTTACTGATGGTTGGATGCACATAGAGCCTGCGGATGTTTGAATTTTGAATAAAAAATGACAGCCCTAGCCACTACCCTTGGATACAACCCGCTGGCAGGCATACAGGAACTTTGTTGTCATGGTAACAATAATAAACGTGGTCAAAGAGGTGGAATAGAAAGTGCAATTCAGCAAGATATATCCAATCATCAAAATTTAAACCTATAATATCAAGGATAGTCATGCATTTTATGTTAAATAACATTGAGGACATCATTTAAAATTGGGAAAACAGAATGGGCCAAAACACGTCTAACTAGCAGCTCCTCCCACCACAGATAGTGTGGAAATTAAATATTAGAACTCTTCTTTCTGTCCTGCCTTTCTTTTCTCCCTTTAATTTGCTTACTCGAAGATCTTCTCCTCCACTTCAGATAAGAGGCAGATTTATTTGCCCACTGTGTGTCCTGTCCTCTGCTATATAATCAATAGGAGCAGGAAAACAAAGGCATCTGCTCTAACTAGACAATCAATGAATTTAACTGCCCTGTGAGGGCTCCCCTACCTGACTAATACTGCCTCTGCTACTGCTCACTGGAATATACCACAGCCCCATTAGGCAGCTGAAAACACAAACTGTTTTTTCCCCCTAAAAAAAAAAATTTAAGTCTTCAACAGAAGTCTTCAGCAAAGTTACTTACTTTGAAAATGTCTGGTGAAGAGCCAGACATTTCTTCCTGTTGGACATTAAAATTCTGGCACAACTTTGCATTTTGAAGATAGATGTACCTTGGTTGATCAAATGCTGTGCATTTTACCATCTTGATGATGTTCTAGACACAGATCTTGTTTCCTTTGTTGACATGCATAATTCCTGTTGTCTCCACGTCATAGCTAACACAGCCAGCAGAGTGGATTCTACAGAAAAAATAGTTATGCAAGCCTTTTTGGACTCTCACTTCTAACTCATGACGTGAGAAACAATGCTATGGTATGGAATGGTTTGTCAACCCATAAATACCAGAAATATTATCTGACACACACATTGTGTCTAAGTAAGGAATTTCAGATCCTTACATAGACTGACTTTGCTCAGCATTAATCCCATCACTCTAATCAACTGAGCTGACTAAAACATTAATACCCTACCTATCAGTCAGATGCTCAGCCAAAATAAGTTTTAATACCATGATGAAAACCATAATGAAAAGTAAGTACTACTGCTACTTCTTGCTAATAATTGCTGCCCCCAATGTATTAGTTATGTTTTACCCTGGTTTACCACTAGTCTCCACTTCCAGCATCATCCAACCACAATATTTAACACATTCTGTAGATCTTACTCATGCTCCACAAGTAAGATTATGTTATCTGAATCATAATTCTGCATGGTGTTGCATTCCCTGCAGTAGACAGAGTACAGTAATTGATTTAAGAAAGGACTGTGTATTGGACTAAGGTCAGTGAGCCAATAATCAAATGTGTCATGATCCATAGATCATCTTTTTCCCCCATCTGCTGCTGAAAGTTATCATTGGACAGCCTACATGCAGATGTGGTTTTATACCAATCCCCCACCCCCACCCCCACCCATTAGAAAACCAATCATGGGATCTGTGAAGCAGATCAGTGCACAGAGAAAGAAAAACAACAACAGCCCTTTGGGGCATGTGCTATAGAAACTAAACAAGGTCATAGTGTAGACTAGGGTTTGGGTTAATGGGGGCTGCTGGTATGTACTGGAGTATTGATGTTTCAGCATGTTTGGCTCTTTGGGAGACTTAATAGAAAACTGTCTTGTGTCTGCATCGGGGCTTCTCTTTTTTTTATAAAGTATTTGCTGTTGGAGGAAAGCAAAACTTACAGTATGGTACAACTGAGGATTGTTAAAAAAGCATAGCTCCAGAAATAATAATAGAGGCACTGCAGTGGGTCAGAGGGGGATTTGAATGCAAGGACACACAGTCTGCAATGTGAAAAATCCATCCACTGAAATCCATGCACTGTTTATTGACTCCCTTTGTTATTCCACTTACGGTCAATATTCTGGTTGCTGGAGCATGTAGGAAAACATACAATCAAATATACTGTAGAATAAAAAGGGCAGATCATTGTAAAATCATGCAGTAGTTTCTGATTCAGCAGGATCAGCAACAGTGCTGTATTGTGCTGCAGATGGAGAATAACACTGTGTTAGCATCAGAGGAGAACACTCTTACTGGATACTTATTAAAATCTCTCCAGGCTTTTATAGCAGAAAGCTGCTATCTGACATGAGACAAACATACAGAACCTTCCCAGACAAAGAGAGCAAGAAAAATATTTTCAATCTATTTGCATGTAGTTTTTGAAATGTATAATGTCTTTTTTTAATAATACCACAAAAATCTGTTTTAATACAAGAATTTGAACGAGTGTAATTTATATTTTGTATAATTTATACTCCACTGTGGTGCGCTGTCACAAAGCGCAAGCTTCCAATTCAACTTCAATTGCTGCAAAATCCTTTAGCCACCACACAAGAGCTAGCTGTTATCTGCATCAGTGCTAATGTATGTTTGAAGTGTCAGAGAGGAAATATACCACACTCAGAATGTGGTTTGGAGACCAAAGTCCTGGTGGCCATGCCAGCCACCCTCAGCACAGTTGGTCCGTGGTACAAACTATACAAACTTGGGAGTAGCACAGCTAAAAAAACAAAAAACAAAACAAACAAACAAAAAAAAAAAACCAACAGACCAGAACTCTCTATACTAGAATGTTCAGAGAGGGCTAATGTAATGGCACCATTGTTTATTGACAGGAGTCTCTGATTTTGTGCTCAATATCATCTCTGTGTTTTTTGAGATGTTAAATGTGAATGAGTGTGGGCTGTGCAGTGCAGCAAAAATAAAACGTACTGCTGCTCTATTTGTTGTTGACTGCCCTTTGGATTCAGTCAGTCAACCTTGAGTCTGCTCAGAACTAGTCTGATTGTTTTCAGGTCTCTCTTGGAATGTCACATATAGAGCCATTCATATATTCTAATTTCTACAGTTCTACATGGATGAAACAAAACTGCCCTGTGTATTCAAAAACCCAAGTTTTTGTACTATAGTACTGCAGTTTATATAAACTTGGGTATCACATTTGACCATCTTTTCCCTCAGGAAGATAAGGCTGTAGCACTGATTGTTGTTAACTGCTGAGATCAAGGAACTAAGTCATAGAAAAAAATTAGATGGGCCTTGAAAACACAAGCAGTTAGGAAATCAGAAAGGTTGTAAACCCCACAGAACATTGCCACTCAGACTGTTACTGACCCAGTTCCTGCTTAACTCTGACCTTCAGTACTGGCTGAAGATTTGAGCGCAGTTTTCCTCTGCCATTTGAGGCACCCACTTTCACGTTTACCTTCAAATGAAGGTGGTTTAGATTGTCTGGATAAAATGTTGGTTGGATGGTGGCCGCTTGTTCTTTTGTTTTTTTTTTTTTCTTTTTCTTTACCAGATCTCAGAAACTACTTTGTTGAGAAGAACAGTATTATAGATGCTACAAAATACAATGTAAAGTCAAGTTGTAATAAACCAAAACAGTGCTTTAGAGAGAACCTAAAGAACCTCAGAACCTCAGTGCTGAGTTCCAGAAACTATGTGTGACTCTATCTGCCCAATCATGGACGTAGTATGAGATTCAAATTTTAGTGTTTGATCTCAGGTAAGAGGGTTACTCAGTCTTATTAACCCCATTTTAAAAGACTAAAAAAATCAGCTTTGCCTCTTTTACTGTTGATCCAGAGAAAGGGCAGGTAGGCCATACCTCTTTAAGCTTGGGTTACTGTAACTTCAGCAGCTGTTGCTTTTTTTTTTTGTTACCTAGTCTTATAACCAAGACTAGGTAACAAAAAGTTACCTACGGTGGCGTCTTGATAACTTTAGGTTTTTGTCCTAAAGAGTCGCCAAAGTTTGGCCCCACTCTCTAAGGCCTTTCTGAGTCTGAATGTCACCTGAAATTCTTAGAGAACACATTTCTAGCTGTTTCATAATCCTGACAGAAAACCAAAGGTGAATTAATCAGCTTTTACATTTAGAGCTGCTTTGCTTTAAGTGCCTGCCTCAGGAGTCAGTCATCTTTTAAATCCCTGCTTAAAACATTCTTTCAAATTCTTTTCTGTCTTTTTGTCCAAGTTTAATCTGGTTTCTTTAACTGTTGTGGCTTTAATACTGTCCTTTTTTCTATTCTATCCTGTCTTCCATATAAGAAGCTCCACCACTTCACCGGCCAGAGAAATGATCACATCAAATGCTGACATGAGTTTAATAGATTTACTGACTGACAGAACAAAAAATAAGCAATGACTGATTAATCATTTTCTGGGTAATTTATCAAAGTTGGTCGTACAAAACAAGCAATGTAATGTAATGGGACTAATGAGTCCCATTACATTTCCCAGGGAATTATGATGGGCATTTTCACTATTTTCAGATATCCTGCTGACTAAATGATTCATCAGGCTGCTCTATTATGAAACAGGTTCCTCCTGATAGTCTTTTATTGTCTGGATCTTTTTTTCTTATCTTGGTCCTCACCACCGGACAGTTATTCCTCCCCAGCTCACTCACTGCTGTGGTGTTTTTGCCCTGAAGGTAACAAGAGCTAACAGGAAGTTAATAAATCAACAGGGAGTGCCAAGTCAGACCATTCCCTAAGGAGGACACTAAGCTTTCCACAAAAACATACTTACAACCTACTACTTTTGGATACACCATGTTAAAGATTGTAACACTTCATAAATAAACACCACTTCGTTTAAGCCTCCCTTCCTCTTCAAAGTGCTTCGCTGCCATCATGACATCTCTGAGGATATGTCTCTTTCTGAGGCATGAGAGGAAAGTGGATGTTATGTGTTAGCAGCTATTAGCCCATCCTCCCTTCTCTTTTTTATGTCTTCTTTCAGTTATTCAGAGGACACCAAAGAGAAGGCACAATGCCCTCAGGAGGCTGCAATTCTCCTCTGACAATCCATCACTCAAACACACACACACACACACACACACACACACACACACACACACACACATACACACACATACAAAACACAGGGTGAGTCAGATGTTAGGTCAGAACTGCTTTCAAACTATTTTATATGTAATTTAACATACATATGTCCTCAGAGAAATATGTGCACACACACACACACACACGATGAAAGCTGTTTACTGCAGCCCTGTTTGTTTTCAGAGTATCATTCTCTGTTACAGAGGCACTAATTTAATGACATGATAGAATAGAAAAAAAGAAGGAAAATAGGAATCAGATGCTCTAAATAAACACTTAAAAACCTCCCTGTGATAATTAGAGGCATGCCATGGGTTGTTGGTGCCCTCTAGTGTTACAATGGATTTATAAATTAACTGGTAAAACACCTCTGCCTATTCTCATCAGCTGTAGGCTGAACACCTTTAAAAATAAGAGTCTCAACCATAACAAGAATTTAAAATTCAACAGACAAACTACCAGAAACATTATCATGTCACATCATTGTGCAGTCACTCATCCCAAAAGGTGTTCATAGAAATTCCTTACAACACCAGGAACACCAGGAACACCAGGAACAACAGCAATACACGGCACACACTAACTGTTAAATAGTTAACGTGCTGACTGGCAGCTTTCATTTAAAGGTGCTTCCATTCACATCAGATGAACTGTGTGCATTAAACATTTTATACAAAAACTCACAGTTTCAGAGGACAGAAGGTAATTTGAATTAAATTATTTTTTCTCTTTTGGCCAGAATAATTCCAGAACAATAATAACACTATAAATTAGTTTCATGATATATGACATTCTCACAGCCAGACTATGAATTGGCACATAAAAATGACCCATCATCTATAATAGTAAATTATAATGATGCAGTACAGTGTATGCTTAAGTAAATGTTGTGCATTAACAGTGTTTAGTTTTACATACATGTCAGTCAGCAGTCAAAATGATGTGTCACAGTAAATACTCCTAAAATAAATTCCAGTACATCTCATCTCTCAGTTTGAGACTGAACCTTAGCTGAACAAAAATTGTCAGATACATTATATAACATGTTGGTTTTACTTTTATAAGCAGTGTTTTGGTGTTTGTATATACCACTGTGTTGTAGTCATGCAGAAGGAGCTTACCTATCAGCAGAGCTACACACAGCAGAATAGCCATCAAAGCTCCAGTGCTGAGGCCCACTGGCAGGAAGATGGCCTCAGCTGAACATGTGAGCAGTGAGCCTCCCGCCTCACAGGAACACACTCGGATGGTGAGGGTGGCCGTGCTGCTCTGAGCGGGGTAACCGCTGTCTTCAACCACAACAGGAAGAATGTACAAGTCCTGCAGCGTCCGCTGGAAGCCTGAACGCCGAGTCACAATGCCAGCGGTGTTGTCTGGAAACCAACAAAGGATGATGTAACATCACTGACAATATCCTTGAACTGTTCATTGACTGGCTGCCATCTGAGAAGTCTGATCAAACCTCAAAAATTATACCCACAGACTGCTAAATGTATAGAGCATAAACACTGTGTTACCCATGAAGGATGGGGCTGGTGTTACTTTATATGTTTCACATTGCCAAGAAATTTGATGGAATACCTCAGTACTGATTTTCCTATCTGTCTCCCTGTAAAAACGCCCAAATTCAGTTTATTTTATTTTATTTTATTTTATTTTTTTTAGAAAGCTCAGCTGATGAATGTAGTTTATATTAATATGGTAATTATACTTTTGTGAGTTTTTGGGGCATCAGTCAAAATAAAGTATCTACAGTATCTGTGTTCATGGTAATAAAGAAACATGTCATAGTGCAACAATGAAGTTCTACCACTGAGTAACAACATATGTATGTTTGTAGTATTTTTTTTGTTTGCAGTAAATATATGTCATTTTGGGGAATTTGGAGAAATGACTGATGACTCTGTCATTCTTCTTGAGACGACAGTCTCAAAAAACTGCGCTATTTCAAATATCAGCCAGTGTCTATACAACTGCACCAGCAAATACATTTTCTAGGAAACATAACTGCTGGATTATGTTCATAGGCAATCCTTAACAGACAAAAGAAAATGAGATTTAATGCACATTTTCATCTGCTCCTGTTACACAAATATTAGGAATTTGTTGAGATTGACAGCTGGTGGAACTAATTTGAACTCTGCTGAGTCCTGTGCTGTGTATGACTCCTAACATACTGTAGATGTAGCACTTTGCCTATAAACAAAAATACAGCCTGTAATTATGTTATTTATCCCATCATGATTGGGAAAACAGTTTAATAGTACATAAACATAATTTGCAGGAGACATAGTTGTAAGTTGTAATACTACCTTTCCAGTAGAAGAGTTCTTGTCCCAGACATTAAAAAGAGTTTCTCAGAGCTGAAGGTCAGTATATCCCCAATCTCTCACAGGCCTACTCTCCACCGTGCTACAGTATTTCACTGTCAAACTACTGCTTGTTCTGTATCTCCTCAAACTAATGCTTTCCCAGTAGGCAACACACCTCCATTTCTTAGCCTGAAGCAGGTTATTTAGATTTCAAGACACGCACTAACTGAAATAAGAGTGGTTAGAAGGTCGGAAGTGTTTGTTTAACATGAGATTTGCTCAGACTAAGGAGTATATTTGTAGAAAAATGGAAGAAGATAACAACATAATATATAGAAATGAATGCTTAACACTCTTGTTCTAGGATGGTGCAGGAAATCTGATATCAATAAGAAAATGCCTTACCTTTGTAATATTGGCAATCATTTGTATTGAACATGTTACTCTGAATGCTAAATATTTAGATTTGGTAACATGGTACAATCATTCTACAAGACTGACAACAGAAACATGACTGTAGTCAGATTAAACGATCTGATGGTTCAGATTGTTCAATACCTGAAAGTTTTTTCTGTGATTCTGATGTCTTCAAAGTATCTATGGCGCAGAGACAACCAACAAGAACAACAAAATTGGAACCGTTACTGGAACCGTTTATGTGCTATTTATTTTCCCTTTGACAAACGTGAGCTGTGGAAGGTGTGAAACCTATCTTAGTTTAGATGCAAACATTCAAAACAGGCACTGTCACAGCAGACAAACTGACAGAGCAGCCATATTTATATCATTTTGTGATATAAAAGAGCTTCTTTCATGGCAGTGATGATGTACCCCTTTTCTTATGTGACACACTGGAGTCCTGTATGATGTGTTAACATTTCATATTGGAGCAAAAAGAGGATGTACAATTGAGAAACTACACATTTAGACACTTATGTGTGTGTGTGTGTGTGTGTGTCAGAAAAGATCCATTCTACCCTCGCTGAACGGAGATGCAGTCTGACAAAGTAGAGACCATTAAGGCACCTTGTTCCTGTTCCACACACACATACACACACATACGCTCCTAGTTCCCCTCGGTGGCTGCGGGGCTGTGTGTCTGACCCTATCAGACGTGATGCTGTCTGTATAGGTACAAATATACAAAAATATAACAATGCTTGTTGGTGAGGTGTTGCAGGGGAAAACAGGAAATGTCAGGGGAGGACTTGTTAAAGCTGATCATTCCACATCAACATTCAGAGGCAAAACAAACACATTCTTCATGGAGCAGTGAAAGAAATGTGTATAAGAGAAAATGTTGAATAGCAGCAAGTATTTCCTTTTTGTTTCAATTAAACCTTATAGAAAGGCTTATTTGAGCATTTCAACTACCATAATTGGTTGTGCCCGAGAGAGGGAAGCTTAGAGAAGTTGTTATCCTTGTTGCTGCACCAGTACCTCCTACTGGTTTGTTGCGACCCCTGCATGTTAATTAGTGGAGCTATCCAACTGCTGAAGCTCATCACTGGCAGATAAGAAGAAAATGTGTTTTAGGCTTAGCGCACATCTGTCTGCAGTTAGCAGTGACACAGACTGCAGCACAGATGGACCCGGACATTTCAAACTAGGGGAGAAATGGAACAAATTGGTAAAATAATATATCACAAAAAGAAGACAAGAAATGGAAAGGGATGTACGGAAAACTCTGTGTTTGTGCCTGCTGACCCTCAAAGTGTGAAATTAGACAACCCAGTCCAGTGTGTTTCAGTGACCTATTTGGATTTGCCTCCCTTTCCTACATATATATTAGACCACCCTCTCTGTGAGTATCTAATCCCATAGCTCCACCCAGGGCTTGAGAGCTATCTTGCAAAGGTCTGTTTTTTCTTTCAAGCACTGGGCTCACTAGCATCATGTCTAATCTCAGAGCTAAGCATGGGAATTGCTCTATTGTTGGCTGCCTGTTGTTAACTAGCCTGGGTACAGTACAACACAGGACTGACTGCAAAACCTGTGCTGACAGAGGGATCTATACCAATTGTCTGCAGGGAATCTGCAGATGAAGGAAATGTAAGTATTTATTTTTTTATTTAGTATATGATTAGTTCCTTTAGTCATTTAGCACTACACTGTCATGCTCTACCAAATCAGCTAATGTGTTGAGTGTTTTTGCCAAAATGTTCATAAGGTCAATTCCATCTTATCAATACTCTTGAATTAGATGAGAGGAGAATGAGAATGACATGTTATGAATTATGGAGGGCATCTCATGACCTATAAGGGAAGCTATGCTTTACAACCACTTGTAATTAAGCAGACCAGTGTATTGTGCAGTATTTAGGTAGGTAATAAGATAAGATAAGATAAGATAAGATAAGATAAGATAAGATAATCCTTTATTAGTCCCACAATGGGGAAATTTACAATAATGTGTGTGTTGCTACTATTTTAAGCCTAGAGACATGTCTTTAAACAAACATGAGTATTGTTTAGGTTGAGTTTGATTCAGTTCCAGAGGTGCATATCTCCTGTGGTACTGACTGTTTAGGTCATGCAACTTGGGTGAACCAGTCTTGAGTGAACAGCTCTAAGTACTTCACTTCACACCTGGCATTAAAATGAGTCTCCAGCGACTAACTGTGATCTCACTTATTGCTCTATACGCAAATAAATGTGTATATCGTTTCTGTTAGCAAAGACCAAATGCATTGTTGTTTTTAACCAGAGGGGGGCAGTTGTGATGGAAATTGAAAGAAGAAGAAGAACTCAGAGCAGTACAGACTGGGTCTGTTCTTTGGTGTGTTCCACGCAAACCAAATCGTCCAAGACATTTGATACATCATCAATATATCTCTGTGGGCTTTTTGAAATGTTTATGTACTTTGACTTACACACAGGATGTCAGCTACGTAGGTCCTTCAGTGTGGCCCAGGACATATTTGCATACACACTGCTAAAAGAATGTGGTCATATGCAGAGACTAGCAACAGAGCTAACTGCATCCTCAATGCATCATAGGTGTATTCACACCTGTACTTAGAGCTGTCCACGTATGATCAGATCACCTGAGATGCATGTGAAGTTTGTCTAAACAGCATTTTGATACGCCACAGTGCTACTGGTAAAATATTTGTAGACTGATGAAGCTCAGATTGAATTGTTTGGGGAGAATATATAGCATTACATATAGTGTAAAAAGGGCTCTGCATTCCACAGTGGATGGAGCATCTGATTTGGAGGCTTTGCTGCCTCAGGGCCATAACTGAGGAGAAAATGAATCCCCAGTTTTCTCAAGGATAATGTCAGGGTGGCTGTCTACCAGCTGAAGCTCAGTGAAAGCTGGAGTATGACCCTAAACACTAACTACAGAATGACTTCAAACAAAAGAATGCACTGTATGGAATGGCCCTGTCAGAGCCCAGACCTCAACCCAACAGATATGCTGTGTAAAGAGCTCAGACAGCCATTCACACCAGACATCTTGAGAATATGTCTGAGCTGAAGCAGCTCTGTAGAAGGAATGGTCCAAACTTCCTTCTGAACTTTGTGCAGCACTGATCCACAGCTATTGAAGAGCTGCACTGTGAGGGGGTTCAACCAGTTATTAATTGTGTGATATTAGCTGAAGCACATAGTGTGTGTAATTGTGACCTGAATGCATATCAGATCACATTTTATGACCATATATCTCAAAACAAAATTGTAAAATCTTGGTCTTAGTATTTTAGAGAATTTCCAGTGGGATCACCTTGTTTAAATGGGACTCATCCCATTTGGAGAATTTCTGTTTTTTATTTCTTAAGTTGAGTTAACTGCAATTTAGGAACAGACTTGACCTCATTACCCCAAAGCTACTAATGCGTTACACCATACCTACCTACAGCGTTTGTGTGTGTAGGCTTAAGGCCACACAGTAGGCTACCATGTAGTTGTTATGCACTACTTCATAAATGTAACACTCTCTGTTTTCATGGCCAGCATGTCTGATGATGAGCTGCAGTGGAAGGACAGTTAAAAAAAAGGGAATTTTATACTAAAAACACAGTAACTGTGAGAGATTGATTTGCCTAATTCAGACAGCTTAAGTCTCACGTTAGCTTTAGATAAACTTTGAGATACATTTGGGACAGAGGAGAGAGACAAGAACAGGGAGAGAGAGAGTAGGGGAATGACATGCAGTAAAGGTCCAGCCAGAGTGGGAGGCGATCCAGGGACCAGCTGCTCAGGGCACTAAGGTCTATGTGATACACGCCCCAACCATTCAGCTCTTTTAAACTCAGAATTAGCTTTTAAACCACTAGTTTCACTCAGTGACACAGGGGCAAAGGCTCAGCAGCAGAGACATGCTCTGTAAGGATCATGATGACTTTGGAACTTCAAAGCTGCAATAACTGATTTTCTTGACCTTTTTGGGGCAGCAGAAACACGTTGTGAACAAACAGTGACATCACCATTTCAGTTGATATGGCAAAAAAGGTTGCTTATTTACAAATTCAGCTGTTAGAAACATTAGCATTTATTTGGAATCATGATTCTCCCTATCTGGTGATTTTAAGGCCAGTGTTCCATCTCTTTTAGCTCTGTTTTCGATCTCTACAGCAACTATGTTAACCAGCTAATCAATAGCTGTGTCTGTCAACTGTTTGGTGCTGAGCAGGTGTTGCACAGTGGGTCTTTAGAGGTTTTATTTCTGAGAACAGCCAAAAATGACACTATGAGAGCAGTGAGAGTAAACCAGAACAGTAAAGTTTTGGGCTGGACAACTAAAGAATTACCTGAAAATCCAAGGGGAGCTATAGATTTGGGTGCTAATTCTATTGGTTGCCAACCCCCTCTCACATTGTCATTTGATACGTCCTATTATAAAATATTATAAAATAATAATATAAAACTGTTTGTAACCATCTTCTTCCTTTTATTTCCCCATGAAACTTACTTCCAAAATCTCGAACAGTGAAGTTTCTGTTGCGGAGCTCCTTGGGGGTCTTGAAAGAAGAATCTCTGGCCGACAGGAGGAAGGTCTTTGTCCACAGCACTGACTGTCTGGATCACCTGGTCGGGCAACCAACAGAAAGAATAAGCATAGCAATCATAATGCAATCATGGTACCATAAGTACCTCAGGTAAATATTTAACAAATAAAGGTGTAAAGTATTCCACACATATAATCAGGAGATTCTGTCCAACCGACACAGTTCAGATTACCTGTCCAGACTTTAGAGTTTTCACAGACGAAGGTATCTGAAGGAACAGCCAGCTGAGGAGGGAACTCATTCACATCCAGGATGTTGACTGTCACTGACACTTTGTTGAACAGCAGAGGGTTGTCTGTAAAGGTCAACATAAAATCATACTGTATATGATTATACAGTCAGTGGCGCAGTATAATGTATTCATCCAACATCATGATGGACTCTCATAATGACGTTTAATTAGTCTCAAAACCTGCTCACAGAAAAACCATGCATGTGCACATGATACCAGTGCACAGTTTAATACAGTGAATAAATGTACAGGGGCATGAATTTTCCATATTTTTTCATGATATGACTGATATGACTTTCAAACTCATGTATCTGAATTTGCAAGCTAGTGTCATAGCAGTCCATGAATTAGTCACAAAATGTAATATTCGTGTACATGGGTAGTAATTTTTAATTGTTTTCTTGACAGTAAAATATTGGCTTTTATTATATATTACACTTGTTTAGGGTTATGTTTAGACACAGACAGCAGTTGGTTAAAGGTTAGTGAAAGACTGTAGTCTGGTTCAACACAGAAAAGTTCCCAATGACTTCAGACACAGTGTTTTTTTTTTTTTTTTTTTTTTTTACCAAAACCACCATATTTTACTAACCATGACCAAAGTGCTTTAGCTGCCTAAACAGAACCATTGTAGATGCAAACCCTGCTCTTTCAATTTGTAGTGTGAAAGTCAGGCTCACTGTCCATGTCCATGTACACAAATCACTAAATTCAATTTCATGCCTATTTCAGGACCTGCCTTTAGAGTAGGTTGGAGCATGGCCACCTAGTCCAGTTGGTGGCAGTAACACATCTCTACAAAATAGTATTAACATGTATACGACTACTACTAATACTGGGGTACATTCTGGACAGCCTATGTTTTCCCAGTGACTTTGTGGAAATCCATGCAAGCCTCTGTGCTATTTCTCAGTTTTCCAGTGCATTATCATTTTCTGAAGCAAAATTTCATGTGTTGCACAGCTGTTTCAGCCTGCTATGCTGGTGACGGTATCTCAGCTTTTAGTATGACTGACACATGTTACAGGTATTTCTATGCTGCTTGTGATGAAACAGAGGTCATCTTAGATAATAAAGAAATTGAATCAAGAGATTTGAACACAGATATACCCAAAACAATGTGGCACATTGAGAGACTAAAAGGTACTTCAGAATGAAGCTTTCCTCTGAGGGTTTGGGTCATTTAAATGAATAATAAATGTATTTTTGTTCTCCTCTCCCAGTATTACTGGTGATGTCATCAAAAGATTTACTGAAAGGGTGGACTGTTATGAACTGTTATTTTGAAGCTTCTCTGTATGAAAGCTCAGTACAAAACAAGATATGACAGTAATGACTGGATGGTAAACTGGACTCAGTAAGAGCATGTCCATGCCAAATGTTCAGTTCCTTGTTACCACAGAGCTCATCCCTTGATTTTTCAGCTATATCAAGACTTGATTTGGAGATGCCTGTGCACTCTACTGAGTCTTGATCTTAATTAATGTGGAGGAGCTGCTGTTGCAGTGTTAAACAGTGTTATGTTACATTTGAATCTGTAATGTTAAGGTAATCTTGACAATTCAATTCAAACAGAGCTGGTTTTGGTAAAACTTCTGTATTATAGTTTATTGTTAACAGTCACTTAGTGTATTAACCACAACAATATCAAACACTTAACCAAGACATGTTGGGTTTTACCAGATTGGTTTGTCAGATATGTCAAAATATGTTTTAATAGCTTGTTTATTCACTATCAAATATAAATGGTTGTACATGCTGTGTTATTCAGCCAGACCTGAAATCCTGTTGCTGTGGTCTGCCTGGTTGAGCACAGTTGTCACATCACTTTTGGCCACTAGATGGAATCAGACACTTAACAAACATTTATATGGGTCCCCAGCTCTGGTGTGTGTGTGTGTGTGTGTGTGTGTGTGTGTGTGTGGTGTGTGTGTGTGTGTGTGGGTGTGGTGTGGTGTGGGTGGTGTCTGACCATCATCTCCAACACCTGTAGATAATCGTGTCCAGTCATTTTGCATCATCCTGCCATAAAACTCACACAATCTTGTTTCTCAGTCTATAACTGACTGTGACGGAGTCAGAGGATTTACCATTGTTGTTCTGTCTAATGAAGAGGGTTGGCAGATTTGTGGCAGCCCGTTGCTTCCTCAAGAAGCTTACAGGAGGAAATCATATGGTGCACACACAGTGTGGATGAGTTAAGCTGCTTGCTCAAATTTACTAAATTTAGTTTCCACCACAGTTACTACAGCTGCAGCTGCACTCCATCCAAACGTGCAGTAAAAAGGGGGAGAGAGGAGCGCAGCCAAATTCAACTGTAGTCAGAGTGGATCTTTGCATCTTTTAGCCCATTTACTACAAAACATCCTTTATTCACCTGCTGATAAAGGACATGTAGTGTGGTCAAAAGCTCCAGAACAGCTGTTAAATGGATCATGGTGCTGAGACAGTTGAGACATTTCTATGATAACCTTCTATGATATGATTCAGAGCTAAATGCTGGATGTGTTTTGTCTGTTTTCTGTTTCAGGCAGCTGTTGGTTCCTCATCATTATCTTCCTCAGCGCTCCATATTAAAACTTTGCTGTAGTTATGTGATCCATTACAGTGAATGTGTGAACAAATGCATTTCCTCCTGGTATTAAGTCAAATAATTCAATCTATATCTGGATATTTTACCTGGATAATATTAGTAAGTGCTGATGTCGTCTTGATTCTGCTCATGAAGTGTTTGAATCTCATAAGTAAATTTGGTAGGAGCAGTTTCCTTTGACAAGCGCTCTATAGATATTAATGGTGTATAGTACCAGTCATTGAGATCATGCTTGCTCAAGAACACATGAGAAGGATCAAGCTGCAGTGATTGTGGACCATGTGCTCTACTGCTGACACAGCATCCTATTAAATAAGTTTAGAAATTGAACTTAGAAAAAAACTGTGGAGACATTCAGGCCTGTTTATTTGTTTTGTCATTTTTTGGGTCTCTTTCATATAAACATGAACAAGCCTAAAATTATGTACTACTTTCACAGTTGCTCAACCTGATGGGTTGAGAAAATAGTGGTTGGATAATATGCAGATGGACAGGCGGGGTTAATTTCATTAATGGAAAATGGAAGATGAGTCGATGATGTGACGTCAGCAACATCATTAAAGACGAAATATGACCATATTAACATGTAATATCGTTGACAAAAAAAGTTTAAAAAATAAAAACTTTGCCAAAAACTTTTTCCCCTAACAAAAAAAGAGAGACAACATTACACAGAGCATTTTGACATGATCTAAATGTTCTTTTTTGAGCATGCAGGAAGAGAAATATGGAGCAATTCAAATCATTTTTCTGGTGATTCTGTACATTAGCAGAGTGACCATGAACACATTGTCAGCTGTGCCAGACTAGACCTAATTATGCATTTGTGAAGGGAAACGGACATGACAGCAACAAAATAATATAATATAGTAATAAAAGTTAAGTATGGAGTATTATCAGGAGAGGAGCCTGCAGCCATAAAATCCTTAGGGAGAAAACCCCAGACTGGAAGAGACACGTCATCCTCCACCACACAGAAACTGAGCTAACCTGACGTTAAGATGTTAAATAGTGTTACATAAGTTTATAAAGCTTTATCCAACATTATCTATCAGCATCTCACAACAACAGGACACTGCTACATTGCTTGCAGATGGGGTGTATTCTTGTTATGAATGCTCAGTCCTCTTGTTGTGGAATACTTACTGACTTTGGTTGCCACCACAGTGATATTGTGCTGAACAGCCGTCTCTCTGTCCAGATATTCATTAGTGGAAATGGTTCCCTCAACAGTGTCGATGTCAAAACAGCTGTCAGACTCTGTGTGCCATTCCAACGAATACCTGCAGAGATGAGACCAGTCCACGTGAGAGGATAACCAGTTAAAGTGGTGAGCTGTATGCTCTGTCATCTGAGCACCCGGGCCACAATACAGAAGACTTTTGTCACAGGAGAACCCATTAAAAACAGCCAAGTCCTAGATTCATTGTTTTAAGCACCAAAGTAGAAAAGCAGTTTGGTGTTTTGAGGATCAGTATGAGACGCCCACAACAATGACCCAACACAAGTACAGTTGTATTTATTTTTAAACCAGGGTTCATATGTATCAAACTTATAAGAATTACACTACAGAGGTCTCTAAGGCTTTGTTCAGACTCCCAGCACAAATCATTTTTTTGCCATATCCAGAATAGGGATAGATTATCGGCGCCGATATTCGGCATTTTGACGCATATCAGCATCTGCCTTTTTTTAATCCGACAGCCGATAGGAGATCAATTTAAAACTGGGTTATTTTGGCTCTGATGCAGCCGCGCCTCTCTGTCTGCAGTCACTACTCTGTCTCCAGCATTGTCCCGCCAACAGCACCATCTGATTGGTTACGCACAGACCCATGCACGGTACAGCAATCAGCAGTGAAAGCTTGCACAGTGCTCACACACATGGTGGAGAGGAGAAAAAGTTTTGCCTGGTGGAGAAGCTCTGGAGAGCAGATATATGTTTCTTTATTTACTGTAGAAAACTTCAGGGAGCTA
Source organism: Lates calcarifer (assembly GCF_001640805.2). Classification (NCBI taxonomy): domain Eukaryota; kingdom Metazoa; phylum Chordata; class Actinopteri; family Centropomidae; genus Lates; species Lates calcarifer. Next base: position 23,263,458 of record NC_066836.1, read on the forward strand.
TTTATTTGTTTAAGTTTTCATTTAACTTTATAAGACATGCTGCTGAGCCTGGGAGCTCCCTGCACTTTTTGTATTTGAAAACAAAGATGTCTATTGTCTAAGATAAAAAAAAAACCTTTAACATGTTGCAAATCTGAAAAACTGTTTAATAAACATATGCTTAAAGGCATTTAGACAAAGTTAAGTGTTGGAGTTTGTATTATTCAAAATTTTGACGCCAATATTTTCACTTTTACTGCAAATGAATATCGGCTCCAAATATCGGTTATCGGCCTCCTTGACTACTAATAATCAGTATCAGTATCGGCCCTGAAAAAAACATCGGTCTATCTCTAAGCCAGACACATATGCAAAATGATTTTAGAACAGCCACATGAAATGCGATTTTTGCAAATCAGATCCAAACCACATTTGGAGGTTGTTTGAAATGTGATTCCAATCAGATCTCTACAGAAGGGTCTCAGTCCAGACGCTCAGATTTTCACTCATATTATGACACACAACAATGACATCAAAACCAGGACTCTGTTGACAGACTGAGTTTTCTCCACTCTGTTCTTTTAGTTCCTTGCCTGCACCATGAGCTGCTTATCCTGCCTCTGCCTCCCTGGTCTCTGCTCGCCAAGCTTAAGTCTCCTGTGCCATTCTCAAGAAGCACTGGCTCCAGTCACCTCTCCTCTGCTGCCCTCACCTTGTTCCCAAACCTCCAACCACAAGCCCCCGCCCCTCACTCCAGCCCCCTTACTCACACTCTGCACTTGTGTTCACAGAAAATTGTGTGTGTCTTTGCCTCTGTTTCTGCATGGTGGTCCTTAAAACAAAACCATGACACCAGGAGAACAGGAGGACCCCTGTCCTGGTTATCATCCAGGGAAAGGAAATGAAGAGTGTGAACTCCTACAGTTGAGATCAATAAATGATTTGTTCTTGTTCTGGTTGTCTACTGTATTAGTCTGTGAGCTCATTGAAAGAGTCAAATTCCTTTTATGTGTTGGCCAATAAAGCTGATGCTAATAGAACACAAAGTTGTAGCCATGATAATAGATAATACTTCAAATGTGTTGCTGCAGAAGCTACAAATTCCTAAAGGATGCTTCACACACATCTTCAGCCCAGCAAGGTGAGGACCGAGAGCAGAGTCTAACTCTGTTGCTGAGTTATGGCGAATAATCAGAGTCAGAGGTTAGTCAGAGGTGTTTTTGCAGAACATTATGATGTCACATTGAAACTGGCCTTTAACCTTTTGGATATAAAGTGTCATCACAACATTATTTTATCCTATTAGACATTTGTGTGGAATTTTGTCATAATTAATGTATGAATGTATGAAAAACCTTTGACCTTTGACCGCCAAATTCTAATCAGCTCATCTTTTAGTCCAAGTGAATGTTTGTGCCAAATTTGAAGAAGTTCCCTCAAGGCCTTCCTGACATATCGTGTTTACGTGTTCAAAACACGTTTGATGAATAGACAGCAGCACCGTCCCTGACTGCACACAGCAGACTGAAGCTATCCACCCTGTGCAGACAGTTGACAAAACAATCTCACCATTTAACTGCTCTGTTCAAATTTTCATTTTTAGAGCATTTTACTGCTGTTGTTCACTGTTGCTTTCCATATCAAGAATGAACTTTCAGTCTGTGGGTTTGGTTTGGTCTCACTATTTATTTACAATATAATTATAACTGATTACTGGTTACTTTTCCATCTGTCTTATAAACCAAGTGACTGTAATAGCCCTGAGACAGGGTGATTTACACCTTGAAAACAGGAACATATTTGGCCACCTACAGCAGAGCTACTTTAACTAACTATTAAATATTTAACAGAGTGCTCACATTTGTCTACTTTCAAGTAATGCAAACCTTCTGAGCTGGTTTGGGACAATGAACCCATTTTACATAATTGAAATCCACATCTTCCTGGGACCCTTGTTGAAGAAATTCTGGAAAATTAAAAGCTGGCATCCCTGACTGTAATCAGTACAGTCACAGAGAATATTTTATGAGGCCAGGAAAAAATATTGTTAAATATTAACACTAAATCTGAATTCTCCTGTGTACTTTGACAGCAGCTACATGCTGAACAGGGCGCTGTTAATATTGTTCCCACAAACTAATGAAGAGCTCGTTACCTGACAGCGCTGCTGCTGGCGTCCAGGTCGTGAGCTGTCACTGAGCCGATGATGGTTCCAGGAGGAGTGTCCTCGTACACATCCATAGAGTAGGAGGTTGTGGTGAAGACAGGAGGCTCCTCCACGTCAAGGACACTCACTTTCACTGTTGCGGAGTCCTTGAAGGGCCCCAGGTGGAGGAAACGGGAGTCCAGCTGTGCGTTGGATGCCTCGACCTTGAAAGTGTATGACTTTTTGGTTTCATAGTCAAGAGTCTGCAGAAACACAAGAATAAAGGAATGGAGAGACACAGAGGAATTAAACAAGATCATAATCATAATATACTGCATCTTAACTATCTTAAATAACCACATATACTTATTGAAATAAATGTATTTAACCTCATTTTGTTTCATCACATAATCAAAAGGTCTGGTCTAACAGATGATTTGCATCTCACAATACTTGCTAATTATCCTGCAAGAAGTTCATCATGTATGGAAAATAAAACAGTGTATGTCTATGAGACTTATACTACAATAGGTGCACAAAAACAAACAAATAAACAAACAAATGGATAAATAGAGTTTCAGGGGTCTGCACTGCGGTGGACTGACTGACTTTTGGTGCAAAAGAATTATTCAGAAACACTTGAGAAACCTGCACAACAGTTCATCAGGACTCTGACCGGCCTCTCTCCTCTCTGTCACCATCACATTCTACACACTCACACAAAAAAATCTATATTTTAATTTCTGCATTTCAAGAATGATGCCAGGATAACCTGCCTTATTGTTGCATAGCAACCATGACCGCATCTTGATGATTAATTCCTCACAGTAAAGACTTCAAAGGGCAGAATATTTGGTTATTGATGTCCAATCACTCAGATGAATGCACCACTCACTGATTGATTTGGACACAAAGAAGGGTCGATTTCCATTCTTCCCCGTGCTTATCTGTTTGTGAATGCACAGGAGAAAGATGGAGGAGACAGCACTTTGATATGGAAATGTAGCCGCAAACTGTACCAAGACACATTCATATACATATCAAACTCAGTTTGTCTCATGATGCTGAAGCCAATTCACATTCCTTCGCTTGACTGTTCTGTACTGTATATCAGAAAATACAACCACAAGGATGTTTTGGCTCCACTGGAATTCTACTTACTTGAAGTGGAAGAGTCAACTTGAAGATGAGCATCAGGCCGACGCTACTGCTATAAACACTGCTGAGGAGGCTTCTCAAAGCATCTTTACACACACAGACACAAACATGTGCACACACAATCCCCAGCCTACACTAACACACATTTGACTCAAGCTTTCATCTACTCACTCCCACTGACCTAGTGGGAAAGAAACATGCTGTTGTTTCCCACAATGAAGCATCTGTCTATCAGCTCTGTTGATAGATAATGGAAAGGAGGTGATGAGAATGTGTGGATGCGTCTGTGCATCCAAGTTCGTGCACCAGTGTGGATTGTAGTGTGGGAACCCTGTGCATCTTTGTGAATGTAAGTTAAAATAATTCCTGGTGTGGGCGCTGATGTCTCACAGCAAGAAGGTTCCAGATTCAGACCCCAGTTTGCCCGAGGCTTCTCTCTGCGGAGTTTGCATGTTCTCTGTGTGCCTGCAGGGGTTGTCTTTCCTCCCACAGTTCAAAGACATGCAGGTTAATTGGTGACTCTAAATTGCCCCTAGGTGTGAATGTGGGTGTCAATGGTTGTTTGTCTCTATATGTCAGCCCTGTCATAGACTGGTGATCTGTCCAGGGTGTACCCCGCCTCTCACCCAGTGTCAGCTGGGATAGGCTCCAACTAATGGATGGATTTTTGGGGTGTTTTATACATTCAGATAGTTAATTAAACACATATAAAGAAGCTGTTGATGCATTTATATACTGTGTACTGGATATGAAGAATAACTGGATGCATCATTTGGACATACCTTGGCCAGTCATATTTTATCAGTTTCATACAGTATATTTGTCGACCAATAAGTAACAAGAAATATATAAGAAAAAATATGTTTGTACTAATTTAGAAGAGTAGTCTATTTTTCAGCTGGAAGTTGTGCCACTTATTTAATACACAAAGTTGAGTTGTTTTCATTTAAATGAGAAATATCTTAATGCCTTCTCTAGCTTGAAAAATGTAACCACTCCTGTGAAAAGACTCCACCCTGTCTGATAATGTCAAACCAGAGATTTGTGGGTAGTCTGACCAAACCCCCTGTTAAAACTAAAAGATGAGGCACGTGACAAGACGCCGGTCTCTCTGAACTAAACCTCAACACACTTGCTGGCTGTGCGGCTGCCAAGACAAGTCTCTAAGGATGCATCGTAGAGCAGCTGAGAAAGTTTCTGAAAAGAACCAAGTGTAGTGCTAATGTCCTTTGAAACGCAGGAGTGACTACCAGTAACACTTACTTGGACTCCTGTGGCAAAAAGAGGCACAGAGTTGTTCAGTGGATTTGAGTGATTTTGAGGGCTCTTAGCTCAGAGGCTCGTGCATTATTCTGTCTAAACCTTTCCCTCACTGAGAGTAGTAAGGGCAGATTAAGTACATGTTTTTTCTTATGTAAAACAATTAATGCCACAATGTAAAAATACTCGTTTCATTCAAAAATCTGTTATCAATACATGCTTTGTAATAATAATAATTCTATTTGATGAGATTTGATAGATTTGTGTGAACCCTTTGTGTAGACCCCTATCCCCTCTAGAATGTAGTAGAGGTATAAAGTTGCAGAAAATTGACAAATTCAGGGTTCAAATCCAAGACCAGAGCTCAGATCCTAAAGCCATTATGAGTTAAAAAGCTTCACTGCAATAAAAGCACATGATAACTGGAATCACTAGTTTGCTCATCTTCCATGAAAAAAGATGCCACCACTGACCACAGAGCTTTGTTGCCAACTGGGACATTTCCTACAGGTTGGGGATATGACTCTCCTGCAGGGTGTGAGAGGTTCATATGTCAGATGAGCCCAGCTTGTGGAACATGAACCCATTTTGAGTTTGAATTCAGTTTGGTCCAGCCACAAGAAAGATGCTCTGTGCTGGAGCGTGGACCACCGGACACGCATATACTTTAGCACTGGTCCCAAGGCAAGATTCTCACTTTGTGTGCAGCAGGTCCTGGATTCAAGTCCTGGCCATGCATAAAGTAAATGGTAAATGGCCAGCAGCTAACAGTGGCACATTTTCCTTCCCCATGCTTTCTCTTAAGAAACTGAGCAAACACTGTGTTTTTGCTAATCTTGTAATTGTGTTAACTCTCACTACACATTGTCCTCAACAATGTTGTCAACAAGAGAAAATGATAGCATGACTTGTGTTGGTCAAGACAACAGTTTTAGCCACAACATGAAAAATAATACCACAATATTTTAAAAACAAGCTCACGGCAGTTTATAATATATATGATTATATAAAGATCTTGTGACAACAGCCCAGACCATGGAACGGCTCAACCAGTCAGATGACCAAAATGTCTGACCTGAACTGTTGGTCATTTAGGGAGTTAATCAGGTGTCACCCTTTGCTAACATGCATAGCCATATCCTACTTTGACTGATGTTGTGTATGAGGTGGGGACTGGAGACTCGGTTCTCTTTCAAAACTTTCGATATAGTTTTTTTGACCATTTTTACCACTGTTCAGAATTGAAATGAGAGTAAAATGTGCGAGTGACTGTATTCAGACACTTAGTTTTTCTGAGCACTTGCCAGCTACCTATGCAGTTGTCATATATAGAGCCTTCACCTGTTTCTCATTTCTAATCTTTCATTGTGTCTGGTCTTTATCCTTCTCAACTCATTACAGTAAGCCAATCCTCTTAGAATGGGGGACTGCCTGACATACAGCAGAACCCCTTAACGTAACAGTGAAAAGACTTGTAGGAAAAAGAGCAGGGCAAAAAAAAAAACCTCATCCCAATGAATTTGCAAATAGCCCAGCTACAGAGGAATTAAGCGTTTCTTAACCAACCTGAATTCATCTAGTGTAGACCAGTGACTTGATTAAAAAAGGGGAGTTAAAACCTCTCCTGGATCAATAACATTCACTGTGTTTCACTTGGCTGCCAGAATGACTTGTGAGGTTAAGTGAGGGGAAAGGTAAAGGGAGGAGTGATGATTGGCAGCGAGGAAGCCAGAGAAGATTTAACTGACTGGCATCTTGCCACAGACAGTAGAGAGAAAGAGAGTGGGGAGGGAAGAGACCGAGAGAGGGGAGTAGCCAGCCAGAGATTAGTGTCTGATAGAGCTGTTATACACAACCTTTCACATTACAATAACTACAAGTTGTATTGGTCTGTGTCTGCAACCTGTGTGTCCATGTCTATGTTTTTATCCAAACTGCCTGAAGCTCTTTGCAGTGTTTTTTTCTCTGTGTCCTGTTGACATGGTCACGGTCCATTGGCAGTTGTGGCTGTCAAAACGACAGAGAGACATCTTAACAAACAGACAAGGAGAAATGTGCTGCATTTGTTCTAACTCCTGCCGTGGCTTTATGGATTTTGGCTGCTGCACCGCAGCTCCTGGGTTAAAGTCACTCTCTCTGACTTAAAACAGTGTTTCCCCAAATGTCAAACTTAGCTCTCATGTAATGCCATATCACCTGCATTAACTGATTTTGGTTTGCTGTGTCAGCTGGCTATTATCTTCTGTCTATCTGCTGTTTGGGGCTGAGCAGTTGGTGAACAGTGGAGGAGAGGAAGGCTGTCTTTGAGAGACATATTGGATAAGTAACCTGAAGCTGTCAGATTAACAAAGGATCAGTGATTGAAGTAGAAATATGATTTGGTGAGGTTTGGTGGTTCATCCATTGTTCGCCGTCATCGTCAGCAGTCATCCTGTCTGACTGGACGACTGCAGTAAACAGACACAATTAAATCTAATAACACAACCTAATAAATATTTAATTGGCTGCTTGAGTTATATCAGAGACACCAGCAGATATCACTGGATAAATAGGCCTGATCATCAGTTCAGAGTGTGGCCTGCAGTCTGATGTATCCTGTTACTCACTTCTGGAATTAAAAAAAAAAAAAAGCCTCAAAGATGATTTCATCCTTCACTCTGTTGTGTTCTTCTCATGCTTCAGTGATCTGCAAGTTAACTAGGATGATTATTAAAACTGATCACATTAATTCCCCCAAAAAACCTTTAGCCTGTGAAACACAAACCAGTATGTTAACCTCACCGTTAGCTGAATCTTTTTCAACGGTGACTGATGTTTTCCTTTTGAACAATGAGTCAACCAACAAATGACAAGTTCCTCAGGAGTTTAGTGCACATGAACAAGCTGCACATCCTCATCATGTAACCTTGTTGGATTGTCATTTTCTTTTTCTATAATAAAATTTCCTGGGGGAGAAATGCATCAGGTATGTCCTCAGAAGTCTGCGTCTATCTGTGCGCTGTGTTGCTTTGAATCCTGAGATCCACACAAACACAACAGCACTGAGACCTCAAATCAGAGTAGGTAGAAACACATTGTAGAGAATCTATATGAAAAGGCTTTTATACGGCATCAAACACTGTGAAGTCTATGTGTGTAAGTTGTGTAAAGTGTTCTCTCCAGTGTGCAACTCTTAGTCTCGTATCTTGAGATGACTTCAACATGATATTAAAAATGATAAGAAGCGTCAAAGCTAATACCTTTCTCTCAGTTATTCACAGTCTTGTCTATTACAGTTTCAACAGGCACATTATCTGCCTCTGACTTAAATGATTTTGTTGTAAAATATGTATACATATGTAACAACAGAGTCTCACAATAATCCACTTAATTTCTGTTAATCCACATGTGAAGTTACTATTAGGACTTTTACTGTCACTCAGCCTTTGATTCTCAGTTGGACCACTTCAGATGAAAACACACCAATACTATAATACAATTAGCAATGATGACAATGAATGTGATGTAAAGTAAAGGAGTGTGTTCAGCAGCACAGGTAGAGAGCTGTGGTTTAATGATTCATTCTCAGATGAAGAATGGATGTTAATTCGGTTGCTTTATGAGGAACTCAAAGAGACTCTCTGGCAAAATGTAAAGTCGTGGCCGCCATCAGTGCAAAGTGTTTACACAGTGTGTGTACTCTTGATATAATTAAGGCAGAAGATATGCACAGAGTTTTGAAAAACAGTTTGCTCAAATGTTTCACAATAGTGAGTCATCTTCTTTTAATGCTTGACAACTGCCTCTGTTTAAAACAATGAGCTGGGACAAAATGTCAGCACTGAAAGCCATGGACTTATGACTTATCTCATTTCTAAAATAAGAGACATAGCTGGCAAAGTTTGGTGCTCAGAAAGTAGCTGTCGTATCTGTTCTGATTTAGAGGACAGTCTGAAATAAAAGCCTCTGCAGCCCTGTGATGTTAAACTGCATGATGTGATATGACATGTCCGCTGTGTGCTCCAGTGTGTGTTTCTCTGTGGGTGTGTATGTGAGTGTGATATGAGATGGTATCCTTCTAGATGGAACATTTAACAGAGTTTAAGCTTTGCTGAGTCCTTAGATGACTCATTTTGGGAGAGCTGTTCTCTGTGATCTTATTTCTTTTTGAGGAGTTAAAATAAGTGAAACTGAATCCACCAGGAACAAGTATTGTATGTTTGAGTTAAGTCTTACATAAAAGAAATGCAATACTTCTGTTCTCCACTGTGTCTCTTTTCATACTAAAAACAGGAGCAGTAAAAATGTTCTGCCTTTAAAATCCCATTCTAAATGAATCCCCTTTTCATCTCTGTCCTCTTGCCTCCTCTCCTTTGCTCTTCCTGCTTCCCTCTTACCTTACTTTTTTTTCTCTCCGTATTCCTCCACAGATCTTCCATAATCACGGAACCCCAGTGGCTGACGCTGCAAAATGAAGCCTGGTTTGTGTGCACGAGAGTGTGTATTAGCATGTCTCTGTGTGTAGTCTAATAACTTGGTTCAATGGAAGGTTAAAATGCAGAATGATTGGGGTCAGAGCCAGATCAGCACATTCCTCCCACTCTTAGATCACTGACAGCATATCACAAGTGAAATGCTGCTGATTGCAAAATTTGCCTTTGTGTTGTTTTTTTTTTTTTTTTTTTCATCATGGGACAATAGAGACTGATTTTGAGAAATTAAAATATTTGTTGTTGCTTTTTCAAAGAAATGTGTTTTTTCTCAGTCACCCATCCCTTTAAGCTGTGGATCTGCAGATATTAGACACAGACATATTTTGCAGGCTGACACTGTGTCTTTATATTTGTACAGTAGATAATATAATATACTATAAATGTACCTTAGGGAGAGAGAACCAGGCCTTTATTTGAAACTGGATTATACTAAAGATTGGCCTTGAAGTAAAATTGATCTTATTTTAGTTATAGGCCTAAGTTTGCACTGCTGCTCAATAATAAAATCATTCAAATGGAAAAACCACAGGGTGCCTTCTGTTGTTAAACAATCTCAGGAGTCTCAGTGTAATCATTTGTAACTGACTGAAGTTAGTGCTGACAATGATCGTTAATGTAAAGAACATCGAACAAAACAACAGAGTGGAACAAGAAGGAGCAGTAACACTGTGATGTAAAGCTGCAGACCTTCAACTCCTCAATAAGAAAACAAGCCAACCAGCCGTCTTCTCTGTTGTATTTGTGAGTGTCGCTGCCCCCAAAAACTCTGGGACTTAACAAAACATACCCGCTGTCACCACCAGTATCAGGTGTAACCAACCAGAACTAAAATCTAAAAAAAAAAAAAAAAAAGTCAGCAACAGTGTGGCAAGTATAACATTACTGTGTTGTTGGACTGATTAATGGTGTGGAGATGGACATCATACTGAATTTCCATATTATGGTACAGATAATTCCACCCCTGGCCCCCTATGTGGGCTGTCCTGGGACCCCTCTCCTAGCCTCTTCCTCATTTCTCTATTATTTGAGACTTGGTCATTCTTTGAGAATATCTGACCCAACAGGTTATAATGTGCACTGCAGTTGAGTTTACATACAGTACATCAAAAGGTAACTGCTTTTGTAATTGACCACGTAGCTGCATTTGATGTATGTCAGCTGTGATGAGTGTGTGCAGCTGGTAATGAGTGTACATACCTTTTTCAGGACTACGACTCCCTCTTGACTTTGGTCATCAGAGATGATGTCAAACATGTTGCCCTCATCTCCTGGAACAATGGCATAATCCACAGTTTGCGTTACTGCCAGCATCCAGATCATGGGCCCGAATCCGACCCACTGCTGAACCAACTGATGCAGACTCTGGCACCCGTAGATGGAAAATACCTGAGACAGAGGAGACAAAGAGAGAACATGCAGACTAAGTTTATGCATCCATCTTCACAGACAAAGCAATCAGCGATTCACTGACCAATCCAAACAATCAAACATCACTGTTGAGATGTTCTTACTCTTGGCAAAGCGCGGTGGGTTGTCGTTGACGTCGCTGAGGGTGATGTTGATGGTGGTGGTGGAGGCCAGCCCCCCCAGCTGACCTCCCATGTCCTTGGCCTGGAGAAGAACCTGGTACTGCTCTTTCACCTCACGGTCCATGTTGGCCAGTGCTGTCCTGATCACTCCTGGAGGAGGAGGAGGAGGAGGAGGAGGAGGAGAGGGGGATGTAGAGGAGTGGTTCTTTTTAAATATTTAGCCTTTCATATAGAGAAATGGACAGACAGATATAAGAGATTCTAGTTATAGCCTTCATTAGTCCAACACATTACATTATCGATATTACAGAATTAGGCCTAAGTGCCTTGTGTCTGTCAGCAGCATTTGATGAGGACCAAACCAGTACAGAGATTAAAATTCAAAACAAGACACAAAGCAAAGAGAAGAAGGAGCAGCACTGGTTCAGGCAAAGACATTGCCAGATGCAGCACAGCAGGAGATAGGACTGAAAAATGTCCTAAAGGTTCCTGAGACCAGGTGAAGGACTTACTGTCAGTTGGAGCAAAGATTTCTTGGTTTCATCAAGTGACTGCAGATTAAAAGCAACAGTGCTCCGAGCAGCTCAACAGAGAGAAAACGATATACAACCCTGAAGTCCTTTAACTTGTGCTGTTTTTACTTTTTAGTGTAAACTTTATTACATGTGGATGACTCTACCAATGATGCAACTGAAGATGAAATATTGCAAAATTCATGGTCAAACATCATAATGAAATATTAAATAAATTGCAATGCCTCCTAACTGAGAAACAGTCTGCTTTTACAAATGCCCTAAGAAATTTAAAGTATTGACTTCATTTTGGAAACAAAAAACCACCATGGTCCATGGAACATGGTTATGCAAAACAGTGATGTGATACTCAGACTTGGAAATAAATTCAGTGCTGTATGCTGCTTAGATTGTGCCAATTTAAGGATTACCAGGAGAAGAGGAGTTGAATGGGATTGATTAAGAGACCAGTGACAATTTAACTGAGAGTACTTGGAAAAATGTCTGCTGGCGGCAGCGAGATGCCCTGGCACCTATCTGCTTTAACACACATGCTGCACTGTGAATACAAGGCAAAGAGATACTGCTGGAAGCCATTCAATTGTCAATTGTCTAAGTTAACATTAGCTAGTGTTGTGCAATATTGGTGCTGTAGGGGAGCAGAATAGAGGCACTGAGGCAAGGCACTCAAAAGTGTATGCAAAAAAAATGTCACATCCTTTGGAAAATTCATCCTTTACATAGAAATCATTATATATATATACATATATATATGGATTATGCTCCCACCGGACCCAAAGGATCTGCTACCAATCTCCCGGTGCCAGGAACTACAGGAAATCTTACCTTGGGCTCTTTGTCGTGTTCCTTGAGACATTTCTGAGCAGTTTTTGTGGTGTGGTGGGAACATTATCCTGCTGCGGGAGGCCCCTGACATTGGGGAGTGTTGTTGCCATTGGAGGGGTGTGTCCTTGGTGTGTGACAATATTTAGGTGGGTGGTACGTGACAAAGTAACGTCCAAATGAATGTCAGGACCAAAGGTTCCTCAGCAGAACATTGTGTTATAACGAGATGATCGATGTTATCCACTTCATCCACCAGTGTTCATAATGTTATGGCTGATCGGTTTATGTGTATGTGTATGTGTGTGTGTGTGTTCTTTTTTTCCTTTTTAAATCACTTCTCTGTCCTGAATGGCTCATTTTTTCAGTTCTAGTTCTCCACTGATTTTATGCAGATTCTGGCAAAGTTTCATGTCACACTCTGCCTACTCAGACGAGGTCAAAATGACATTGTACTTTTACTGATATTATGCATCTCTAACTCATTTTGAATTGAGAGATTAAAATTACAAACCGTGAGTCCAAGGTTAGAGGGGACAAGGTTTGGTGGCTTGTAAAGGTCCCAACAGGAAAGAGAAACTGGATTTCTTTGCTGATGGATTCCAACATTCTTTTCTCTCACCAGTAAAACCACCTTTGTTTCACTGATGCAATCTATACCCATCAAGAGGCTGGCTGGTGAGGCATGCTGCTCCTCAGGGTGAAAATGAAACATGACACTCCATGTTCGGGGTAATTATTGCTCAGTTGAGATGTCTGTTAAAGAACTGAAAATCTTTATGCCCTTTTCAGTGTTTGTTTTAGCATTCAGGTCCAGGGCTGAGGAGAAACTCTCAGAGCTACTCGCTGTGGCTCATGACGAGTTGAGTTTCATGCTTTCAAGTGAGTACAGCTGGGAGTGTAGGTTCATGCAGAAGTTACAAGTCTGTAATACTGTAAGAGCATCTCTGGCTTACTATGGAAAGTGTAATGGAAAAGATGTAATGTCACATGTTGTAGTCCTCTCACCTGTCTTGGGGTCCACAGAGAAGTAGGGTTGTCCGTGAAGGATGCTGTAGACGATCCGTGCACTGTTGCCATATGTGGGGTCATCTGCATCTGTGGCAGTCACCTGTGTCACATAGGTTCCTAAACACACAGACACACCACACATTAATTAGAGACTGTCCTGTAGAAAGCAACCCTATGGGTTGTCTGTACAGCAGCTTATTAAGTCTTATTTGCAGGGGATCTCTACAGGTCATAGTAATTATAAAGGAAGTAATGGAGGAAGTCCATTTTAGAAAGAGGTTGAAGTGTTGTTTCTTTTATCTATGACAGTTCCACAACCTAAACCTGTGTTTATTAATGTTACTATATGTTACACCACTCAGGCTGCGACGGTATTGGTGTAGAGAAAACGTTCACTTTTATTCTTCTCCAGCAGGACTAATGGCAACATATAGCAAACTGTCGAAACTGGGTCGGACACACACACACACACACTCTCTGGGCGCTGTCTCACAACTTCAAGAAAAAAAAAGAAAACTTATCCTCCTTCTTCTAGGCTGGCAGCAATTCACCACAGATTGTTTTTCTCTGCCCCCTACTGGCGGGTGTAATTGCACTCACTCTGACAGCAACTAAAAATGCCTGTATATTCTTAAGTGACATCTTAAATGAATAAAACTAATAACACTCAGGTGCTACAATCCTCCCCTGCAAAATAAATGTTGTCCTCAACATTGACACTAAGTTGCAGTACAATTTTAACTATGGGATATAATATCAATACTTAACTTATAACAATAAAGGTAATACTCTAGGTTTAACATAACGTAGTGACAACAGTTTTCCTTTGAAAGTTACAAATAAGTAAATGGTTTAAGTGCATTTCAATAGGTTTTACCATAAAAGTGCATTGCTATTATATACCATGTGATCACATCACACTCTACTCTTAACCAGCACCACAGTGTTTGAATTCAGGAATAATCTAACTCTAAGCAATTGTAACAATAGCACAGTACTACGTTAATGCTCTGAAACAAAAACATTTCTGTCACTTCACTATACACTCCATGGAGACTTCTGACTTGTATAGATACGCATGTACCAAAAATATTCCATTTACATTATTTCTGTGCCTTACTTAATCCCAAACTATCTAGAGTATAACTAGAACTTCCCAAATACCTTACTCAGATTTAAGTAACATCTGGAAAACAATTTACAAAGCATATTTTTGCTTGATTAACCAAGTAAATGTAAACAACAATCACATCACAGTAGTTAACTCCACATCACATTCAGTTCTCAAATTCACATTTGGGTTTTTTTTTTTCTTTGTTTGTTTTTTCCCCACACTTTGTTTATCTCATTAACTCTTATTGTCCCTTTACATTCATAATGGACAATGACCACTCAGTTCACAAACAGTCCATGTCACTGTGTCCATTCTTCACAGAATAATCTGTAACAGTCCATATTGTACCTCAGTTTTTCAGTAGAATCCGGCAGGGACAAGAGTTGGACAAACCAGATGTGTTCCAAACATCTGTGAAGGTAGCCAAGGCACACTGTATTGTCCATATACCGGTGCCAATGTATTAACATAAAGTGGGTTAGTGTGTAATCCCACCACCCGATGAGTAGGTTGGCCTAATGATTCATATGTCAATGTCTCCCTAGGTCTCCTTTCTCTCTGTGACCTGCGTGGTTGTGTGTCAGTAGGCGCTGGCTCCTGTGTGCTGGGCAGGTCAGGAGACTGAACAGTTTGTGTGACCTCTTGAGTATCAAATCCAGTTGTGACATTTCCAGTAAAGTCATTGTACACCAGCGTTTGTGCTGGAGTTTCCATTCTGAACTCCGCTGCTTCAGCATTCAGTTCAGGCTGAGGTTCTGTTTCAGGAGTAATGGGAGGTGCAACATTTTGCTCTTCAGGCTGGTGGTGATGGTGCCTCAGTCTACAAGCCCAATAGCATTCCTCTACATCAGAGCTCTCTGAATCCTCCAATGTTTTACTTGATTTATTCTCATTTAGTCTCTTTCTTTGTTGAATTTGAGGCTTTTGTCCCCCAATTAAGCTTTGAGCTGGTTCTTGAAGTTGCAACGCGTTACATGGCATCAACATGTTGCGATGGAGGATTCTGCCCCTCCCTGTGCCACGTTCAGGTTTCACCTTCTAGACTGGGCTGTCTTTCCCCTTTTGTGAAACCACAATGTGTATTTGGTCCTCCCAGTATGAGCGCAATTTTCCTGGTCCCCCGCGCTCTGACATGTTCCGAACAAGGACCCTGTCACCTGGGGAAAGTACTGAACTTTGTCTCTTTTGGTCATAATACATTTTTCCTCTTGCTGTAGTCTTTTTGATGGTTTTGGATGCAATGTCATATGCTTCTTTCATTTGCTGCTGCCATTTTTGAGCATATTCCTGGTGTGAATTACATCCTTCCTCCTCATTTATTCCAAAGATCAGATCAATTGGCAAACGGGGATTTCTACCAAAAAGCAAATAGAAAGGAGAATATCCTGTTGCCTCACTGGTTGTGCAGTTGTAAGCATGTACAACTTTACTCACATAGTCACTCCAGTTTCCTTTTTTCTCCTCATCCAAAGTCCGCAACATTTATAACAAGGTGCGATTAAATCTTTCAGCTGGGTTCCCTTGTGGATGATAAGGAGTCGTCTTCGAGTTGTTCATTCCAGTGTATTTCTGCAGTTGTCTGAATAACTGGTTCTCAAATTCTTTACCTTGATCATGATGTATTTTAGCAGGGAAGCCGAATTTGAGAGAAAAATCATTAAAGATTTTTTCTGCTGCTGTTTTGCCTGATTTGTTACGGGTTGGGTAGGCTTGGGCAAACTTAGTGAAGTTGTCGATAATCACTAAAATATATTCATACCCTCCCCTGCTTTTTTCAAGGTGAAGATAGTCTATAGAGACAATTTCAAACGGTGCTGTTGCAGGTACATGACACATAGGGGCCCTGGTATGTACAGTAGGTTTTTTCTGAATGTTGCATTTACAAACTTGGGTGATAAAAAACTCAATGTCTTTTTGCATACCAGGCCAATAAAACCTCTGTCTAGCCAGGTGTACTACACGTTCAACCCCCAGGTGTCCCATTTCACAATGAAGGTACTTATACACAACTGCTTTGTACTTTTCTGGAAGCACAATTTGAGTACAAGTTGCTGTTTTGCGCTTCAACAGACCCTCTTCAGAAACATACAGTCTTTTCCATTCATGTAAGAGTTGCTTGGTTTTATTTGTTTCCATACCCGTGATCCTTCTGTCTGGCTTTACTCCAGATGCTTTCAGTTGGAGTACATGGGATATAACAGGATCTTGAGACTGTGCTTGTAGTAACTCTTGCTGTGTTACTTTTATGTCTGGCTGGTTGTCTGCAGCGAAGTCCTGAACATGTGGGCTGCAGGTAATGGCTGAAATCCAGTCCATTTCATGTTGTTTTTGTGTGACAGGAAATCTGCGTCCGTATTTATTTTTCCTGGACGGTACTTCAGTGTGATGCTGAAGTCGGCAAGCTCAGACACCCAGCGATGTCCGGTCGCATTCAGTTTAGCTGTGCTCAAAACATAAGTAACAGGATTGTTATCACTGTAGACTGTTACAGAGGGGGCATAAAACAAATAGTCTCTGAACCTGTCTGTAACAGCCCATTTGAGCACTAAAAACTCAAGTTTCCCTGAGTGTAAGCGGTAGTTTTTTTCTGCTGGTGTCAATGTTCGTGAGCCGTACCCAATAACTCTGAGTATGCCTTCCTGCCTCTGATACAAGACTGCTCCCAGCCCTTGTTCTGAAGCATCAATATGAAGAACAAAGGGATCTTCAAACCTTGGATACGCCATTACAGGTGGGTTAGTCAGGACATCGACTAGATAGTTCAAAGCTTTCTGGTGACTAGTCCCTCCATCACAACCTCTGCTAGTTTCCCAACAGTTTCTGCCTGCCTCCTACTCTGCACCCTCTTGCCCAATGTGTGTCACTGCCGCACTTGAAACAATGATTGCAGTCCTTTTTGTCCTGCTGACATGCTACACATCGTCTCTTTGGCCTCTTAAAAGCAGTAGGTGGAGCTTTTGTTTGGTCGTCATCAACAGTCTTTTTTCCACGCTGGACAGTTTGTACAAGGGATGCTACTTGACCTGTTAGTTCCCTGATTGCTGTATTACTCTCCTCCATTTTTGTAAATAAGGGGTTCTCTTTAATCGGTTTGGTGGGCTTAGCTGCAACTGATCTCTAGTTGACCATTTTCATCATCATCTCTCTCTACCTGTGCTCAGACTTGCTCTATGAGTGACTTTATTTGTGCCTTTAATCTTTTGAGCTCTCTCATTTTCATTGTACTGAGCAATTTGCATTTTCTGCAGAAGCAGCTCATCACTACTGTTCTCATCCTGCAGATACATCCTCATTTCAGCTCTTATGTTATCATTTGACAAGCCTGTCATGATAGACTGAGAACATTGGCTATGAACTAGCTCTCGGTTATATCTTAAGCCTGACTGGGCACGCAGATCAAGTACTCGAACCAGAAAATCAAGTGCAGTTTCACCAGGTCCCTGCGCAGCTTTTGACAGTTGTTGGTACAGTACAGTTGCATCCTTTTCTGCATAGTGGGCTCTTAGTGTTTGTCTAAGAGTAGCTAGGGTGAGATCTGTTTTCCCCTCTAAATAGCTCCTCAATTTCAAGCCGTGATTTACAGCACGTATCACAGCCTCCATAATTTCTTATCCTGGATAGCCTTTCCTTAAACCACTTTCAATCTGGTGTTCAAAGCTGCTAAAACTCAAAGTGTCTTTTGCCGTCGACTCACCAACATGTCCATTTATCCTGAAGTCTTTTCTAAATCCATTTGAAGGCCAGCAGTTGTTGCTGATGGAGTTTCTGCCTCTGTTTTGAGCCCCCTCGTCCTGCGTCACCTCGCGGGTCACCGGTGTCGCTGGTGGTGGCAGAACCCGTGTGCAGTCTCCGTGTTGTCGCCCCGACACAGGCTGAGCCGAACGAACCGTCTCCTCCTCCGCCTCCTCGGCCGCAGGTGAAGAGAAGAGTGGCGCCGCTCCCGCGTCGTCGGTCTCCGCTGGGTGCTCCCGCAGGGCCTCGAGTGTGTCGTTTAGCTCCAAAAGCACAGACATGCCTTCGTCTTCCCTCTCCAGAAACTCTTCACGTTCACGTTTACAATGTGCTTAACGAGTGCGCGGCGAGTTTTATTCTTAATGTCCTCCGAGTCTTTTCCCGCAATTTTACAGTACTCACACACTCGGTGCAGCTCTTTCACAGTCAGTCCAAACAGTTCAGCCTTTATTTCCAAAAGGAACTCTTCTCGGTGCTCCGACATTTTGCTTATAACGTTGCTGAATCGTCGACACTTGGAAAAACAACAAAGCGAGACGATGTCGTACTAGCTAAACTTCAACTGTAGCTAACGTTAGCTCACGCAGTTGGCGCTACTCTCACACCTGTCCGACGTTACTGTTTTTTCCCGGAGTTGAAAAAGTCCTCTGCTGTGAAGTAACATTCGTCGTTATCTCGGTGGAACCTCCAAATTGTTACACCACTCAGGCTGCGACGGTATTGGTGTAGAGAAAACGTTCACTTTTATTCTTCTCCAGCAGGAACTAATGGCAACATATAGCAAACTGTCGAAACTGGGTCGGGCACACACACACACACACACACACACACACACACACACACACTCTCTGGGCGCTGTCTCACAATTTCAAGAAAAAAAAAGAAAATTTATCCTCCTTCTTCTAGGCTGGCAGCAATTCACCACAGATTGTTTTTCTCTGCCCCCTACTGGCGGGTGTAATTACACTCACTCTGACAGCAACTAAAAATGCCTGTATATTCTTAAGTGACATCTTAAATGAATAAAACTAATAACACTCAGGTGCTACATATACATCTGGTATATGTGCCTAAACATCCCCTGTTGTCCTCTGGTTGGAGGACTTGTTAGTTAACTATCTTGTTTGTTATCTTAGTAGTTTTTTTTTTTTTCAAGATGATAAGATAAATATCTCGTTTACATGAAAAAACAAATGTGTGTCTGAATCCCTCTTTGACTTTTCATCAGCAGTGAAATGTCTCGAAAACTATCAGATGAATTGCCATCTTTAGTTTATGATCAAATACCTGCTAAAACTAATGATACTCCCATCAGCCCCAGCTGTACTGTGTGTTTAGTATTACGCAAAGGTTTAACAGTGTGAACATTACATTATATGTTAATATACTATTTAGTTAAAAGTACCACTGTGGCTAAGTATAGCCTCACAAAGCTGCTAGCATGACTGTGAACTGTTAATTTCTTTGAAACTGGCTGAAAATGCTGTCAACACTTGGTCTTGACTCTAACTTTAGAAAATAATTACAATGATCATAGATAATGACTCATTAGTCATTGTCCAAATGCATGGCAGCTGTAAATAGCATGTTTCACACATGCAAATAATTGTAATTGAAAAGTCAAAGCTTAAACTGTCATTGACTGTCATTTAAAATTATAGAGGTGCCCTCTGTTTTTTCTTATATAGCCTATATTTTTCTCATCCAAGTGAAAGTGAGTGGCAGTTAAATATTGTGACCTTCATGTTCTGTTGGAGAAAGCCAAGAGGCACCTGAACAGAGATTTATGCTCAGCAACCCATTCTTGTCAAGAGACAATGAGCAATGGGGAGAAAGGGTTCAGTTGATGCATGTATGAGGAGAAGATCACAGCAAGGTTTGATTAAAAGCAGAAATGTGTGTGGAGATATGGGTATCACACACTCATCCCAGATGAAAAGCATGCCAAGGAGTTTTTTTCCTGTTATTATTACACAGCCTCTATTTACTGTTGATTTTTGTCAGTCAGTTATCGCCTCTGTGTATATAGGTTGTCTTTTTATATGTTAAATTGATTCAATATAAATCAAGACACAACACAACATTGCACTGCATTGCCCTGACAAAACAAATGAACGTGTGCAGTATGAGACACATGTTCAACGTATATCAGAAACTCTATGAAGAGTCAGCAGCACCACAGAAAACAGTTCAACCACATTCTTTTAACCTGTCTGCATCTATTCTTAGCAGTCAACTTCTCATAGATGGGATTATGTTCTTATCATATGGCTGCTTGTTTGCTACCATAACTAATCCACTATACAGTTTGTTGGTTTATTTCAGTGTAACAGAGACATACAGGGGTCAAGCTTGTGTTCTGTCAGAGCACTTTGGGCCTCAGCTGAAGCATTAACAGCTTAAGGCCTAAAGACCTTGACTGTTAAATTACCTCTCAGTAATGGTATTTAGCAGACAGATGGGCTGCTAAGTCTGGCTTAGTGTGTTGTGTGTGTGTGCTCACACACTTGTGGATGTGTGTGCCACAACTACAACTAACTATGTCCAAGCAGACTGCAAAGTGAAACTTAAAATGCAAGCTGAACAAAACAGCTTAGTGAACAACATTGTGTATATGAATTTCAGTTGATATGTAGTATAGTCTACATGACTCCATTAACTCCAGCTTACTTTTAAATACTTGCTGAGTCTGTTACAGGTGTTTCTTTAAAAAATACTTCATTTTGCAGATGCTAGTTCTTGTTACCTGCCTGCCTGTCCACCTGTTAGCTTGGTCTTCATCACTACTTCTACTAAAGTAACTTCACCGTTCTGCCTGTGTGTCTGTGCTTGGGTTGTCCCTGCAGGATACCTCAACAAATACCAACCAGATTCCATTAAATTTATAGTTATCATGGTACCATGAGGATAAATCCCAGTGCTTTTGGTGAGTCTCTGACCTTTTATCTAACACTACCATGGTACCAAATAAATATTGCTAAGAATTATTTTCTGCACAATCAATGCTTGATTTTTTCCACCTTCATCCCCAGGTCAAATTTTATACCTACATGAAATTTGCTGTGATATTTGAGAGAACAAATCCTTCTTTTTATGACTTTCTGATATTTCTTTTCTTTTCTTTCATTTTGGATTCATTGATGCCTCCAGCACCTTAGTAGAGCTGTGGTCATCCTGCGTATCTCACAAAAATGATCAAAATCTACTGAGCAAATTTCCACAAATTATAGAACTAATTTTTGACTGGTTTGAACTTGTGTTCTGTATGTGGACATGTTATCTGATCACACTTTGAATCTCATATGATTGAGCATTTATGTTACTGTAAAGCATCTTGATTCTGCTAGGATTGTGATTAAATCTCATTATGCAAGATGAAGAACTGGTGGAGTCGTCAACAGAGTCAAGGTCAGTTCAAAGGAGTGAATGCTGCTGTTTGGGCTTTACTAGATGAAGGATTTGTCTGCCGCTTTTTGATGTGGCAAAAGCAGAGAGATGACCTCTCAACTTCTTATAAGACTATGAAATACAGATGTTACCTACATGATATCCAGACCACCTCCAGACCTGGCCTCACAATGCCTTGCAGTGATTTCTTCACATATTAACACCTTATAGCAGGAACATGTTTTCTGTTCTGCTTTTTGGGAATTGAAGTGGGTCATTAAATATTTATTCTCTGTAGAATATAATGATACAGTAAAGGAAGGCTTTATGTAAGCTTAGTAAGACTCCTGTCATCATCTCATCTCAGACTCTGGCAGTCTTACCTGTTGGGGACATCTCAGGGACACTGCTGCTGTATGGTCCATCTGGGAATCGTGGCTCATTGTCGTTGATGTCCTGCACTTTGATGATGAACTCAGACTCTGGCTCCAGAGGGAGGCCAGTGTTGATGTCAATAGCCTGGGCTTTCAGTGTGTAGTAGGACTTTTCCTCTCTGAAAATATGATACACACACTGATGTTAGTATTCCCATGATGTAGTCAGGCATCTATTGCGTGATATTTAGGTGTCCACATGGTTTTGATGTCAGCTTGTGTTAATGCCCACACTGTAATGCCCACACAAATCATAAAAGACACTTTCTTAGTTTTCTGGAAGACCTAACAAACAATATGCACATACCACACTCACATGAGCACACACTTGACATAAGTGTATGTATGGTTATTCAGTGGATTGGGGTCAAAGGTGACAAGATTAGATAGTAGGACACTGGGGGATTAATTACATGTTCATATTGTCATGCTAACTCACCACCTCCTTCCTCTACTATTAACCATAAAGTCCTCTTTAGTGTGTTCACTGTTTTGTAGTGTTAATCTTTAAGATATATAACTGTATATCCTATAAAGGAGTACACCCAATGGTAATGCAGTGAAGCATAAAAGCAAACAAAAACATTTTTGATTACTTGATGAGAAGTTGATGAGTAGTAGTGTTGAATTTTTTGTTCATCTTAAACACAGTGTACTTGTGACACATACAGACATGCCTGAAATTGACACCTGTACACCTCACTGAAACAATGCTCTGTTCTTCCTGGGAAGTGTTGAAATTGAAAGCTCTTTTATCACACTGACCTGCATGCATTTCTATAGAATAAAACAAAGAAGCTGGGGGGAATTACATCAAATAATATGCCATTAACCTGCATAACTAGCTAATGTTCATCATTATACTAGTTGACTAAGTAACCTTAGTTTGCAATCTAGCCAAGGTTAGCTATAGAACATGCAGCATGTGCACATTATTGTTCTGAATTAATAACAATAATATTAATAATAATCTTGTACCAAGTTGTATTTGATGAGAGCCATTCTTTTAAAAGTGCAAGTGTGCGCAGAGTCACAGAGTCAGATCATCTGAATACAGATTGATCTATAGAAAAAAATTCAAAATGTTTGCACTGATCCATTTTTAAAGAGTGATGGCCAATAGGGAAACTCTAACACTTACACCAGCAGTGTAACTCTGGTAGAGCTGCACCAAAAAAGAAAGAAAAATGATTGACAGTTAAAGGAACAGAACCAGATCCAGCTCCTCTCAAAGAGCTGTAATTCCCACCACTGAGCTGAGTCACAGAGAAAGTGAGCAAATATGGGATAATAACTGTTTGTGTTATTTTGCATATTAGTACACTGCATGTAAAGTATAAGACCTCACAGAAGTGGAGACTTATTTAGTCTTATTTACATACAGCAAACAAAAATTGTGTTGTACAATTTCTCAGTCTTCTTACAGATGTAATGGTGTGTGGTGAAGGCCTGAATTGGTCAGACTATAATCACTGTGTTCATTTTAGATAAAGATGTGTTAGAAGCCATGAGGTGTTGCTTTGTGTAATGTTGTGAGAGTGAAATATGATTCAGAATACATATTTATAATTTCAAATCTCATCAAAATTTTATAGTACTAGCAGACTATCAGGGCTTTAACTAAGAGCACTTGAAAAGTGAATACCATTTGTCATTGTCTTCACAAGCAGTCATTGCTAGTGGAATAATTCACAATAATTCACACAGAATTGCTAATAACCCATTCAAAGACTAGCAGCAGCATGTGCTGTTACACACTCTGCATGAGGGGTGACTGATGAGTTTATGGCTCGAGGTAGACAAAGATGAGAGAAACAAGCTCCCAATACATGAACATGCAGTTCAGCTCTTTGAGTGGCCATGCAGAAAGTTTCAGTATTTCTGTTTTGGGTATTTGAAAATTGCAAGTCAGCTCTGTCTGGCCACAGTATTGCTGTATTGTTATTATCACTGATGAATACTGACCTGTCAAGCCCCACCAGTGCATGTATATCTCCTGTAATTTGATCAATGGTGAAGATGGACCCAGCTCCTTCTCCTGACAGAGTGTACTTCACTGCATTGTCTCCATGGTCCATGTCTGTGTGGAGCTGCAGGAGGAGGAAAATACAGATAAGACTCCAACTGTAGCAGCAATCAGTCACAATAAAACATAATTTAATAACAGGGTCAGTGTCACTGATAATAATGTGCAAATGAACATGTAAAACAGAACCTGTGTTGTTCGATAAAAGACTTCGGTAAAAAGCACACACATTCAGTTTACACATTATGTTGATGCTGGATACATGATATGTGAAAAAAATACAGTTTTATAAATTACAAAAAATAAAGTCAAGTCAACTTTTATTCATATAAGCGCCAATTCACAACAAAAGTTATCTCGAGGCATTGTACATATAGAGCAGGTCTACTCTTTATCCCCAACAAATCCCACCATGAGCAGCACTAGGCGACAGTGGCAAGGAAAAACTTCCTTTTAAGAGGCAGAAACCTCGAACAGAACCAGACTCAGGGTGGGTGGACATCTGCCTCGACCGGTTTAGACAGAGAGAGGGGGGTGGGGGGTGGGGTAAATTCAGTTGTCAATAATAATGTAATAAAACTCATTTTCAAACTCATCATTTGAAATAAATGTTATTGACTCAGAGGAGAAGACCTCTTTCGCTATCATTGGTGTCTTAATCAACGGTGAGTGTAGTGTAGTTACATACTGAGACTGTTACCTTGGCAGAGAACTATGTTTTTCATTACCTGGTCAAAGTAAAGCTCTTTTATAGACCTAATTATGGCTTATATATTTTCATGATCAGCTTCTTTCTTCTTTCTGCAAAAGTAAAAAATAGTTTTGTTTATTGCACATTTTCAAGATTGTCCTACTATAGGCAACCAGAGTCAGGTGATGTAATATAAAGACTGACTTTGGGAAGCACTTATTCCTAAACCTAACCTCCATCAGTTTTAGGGTTTGTTGTTTCAGACGTTCAGTACACCTGCCACTACACGGGCACTATTTCAGGAGACACTCCTGTGGGTCATATCATAGGGTAGAGACAACGTTATTACTACACAATGTGAGTCAGCTGTAGATATGACTCACACATGAATAAACATAAACAGTCCACAACGTGTAAGGCTCACCATATATATATTTTTCTTTTGTCTCTGGTTTCACATGCAAATTCATCTGCTCATCTTCGCATGTGCACACACACACACATATATGGTTGATTGTGAGATTGTGTAGTCACACAGTTGTGTAAAGTCAATTCAGGTTGGAGGACTTGTTGGACATTGTTGTTTGTGGTATTGTTCTTGCTTTTGTCACTGGTTTTGAGGTGGGTGGGGCTCCCAGTATCTACCCTGTATTTTCAGAAATACTGAGTAACACTGTACCTACATTTTAGCACCAATAAGAGCCAATAAGTATTTTACAGGCACTGGTATTATGGTGGAAAACACACATTGTTATCATGATTTTTAGTCCCTAGTATGGAAAATTTGAAAAAAAAAAAAAAAAAATAGACCTTTCACATCATAATGCAGATTCTCTCTTTAGACTTTCTGTTAAAATGTGTAGAAAGCCCAAGCTGAAATAACCCTGATGACAGTGAATCACTATCAAGTTTCTTCTCTCTGAAGACATTATATAACTGTTTTCACAGCGTGAGTAGAGCTCGTCCTAACTGGCAGACTTAAGCCTGTTGTGGGAGTGAATGTCTGGTCCCCCAACACCATACCTAGATACATAGACTTAGACTAGACTTTATTGTCTAAGTCTAAGTCTCTAGGTATGGTGTTGGCTGACACACACTATTCAGCAGGTACTGTAGTGTTAAGGAGTGGTTAGATTAACAAATGGATATAGATGAACGCAGGATGCACCAATCTGAGAGGTCCTACAAACTCTACAGTTGGCTGATGACACAGTCTGCAGTATAATAAAGACATGATCTGTCTTAGAGGCCTGAGCTCCTCAATACAAGGTATTAATAGCATTATACACCAGAAATGATATTAAATCACTGAGGTCTCTCCACTCCATCTGGCTGAGAGCTGAATCCTCAGAAATCATCAGCAGGACAGCACTCCACTTATATGATTTATTAATGAATGTTTCTGGCAGACATCATTCCCCAGTATGCAAACCAGCTAATGTTTAATCAATGTGAATGCTGTCCTGCTGGTAATTATTAACACTGGTTTCAGGCCCTATGAAATCATTCTGTTGATGGAATGAAAAGAAAAATACAAGAAGTCTAGTATTAATTATGGCATGCATTCAAGTCTTCCTTGAAATTGTAGTTGTTCTGTTTGTTATTATTATTTTTACATTCAATTACTATCACATTACATTAGTTTGGTATATGCTTTTGTCCAAAGCAGCATCCGGTCCTTGTAAGTGCTTCATATCCCTTCAGCACCTAACCTCATTAACTGCTCCTAAAGTAGAGACAACAACTTTCTGAAAACTTGAGCTGTCTCACTGAGGTGAAGAGGTTTGTAAAGAGAAATGTCTCTCAGTGTTGGGGGAACATTGAACGTCAATGACAGTGTCATGATCTGAGAGGTTTTCAACAAGCAGGTTTGTATCTTTATACCATAGATGATTATAGAGTTCATGATTTTTTATTTACGTTTTACCCAGCTCCTAAATACTATCTCCACTGAACAATACCATTTCTAGATTATGCAACACAATATGTAGACTAAACAACACAATTTCTAACATTAATCATATTGATCATTTAAAAAAATACTAATTAACTATACTCAGTAAGTCTTTACGTCCACAAAAGAAACTTCACCAGAAACAGTAATCTTATTAATGTGAAATTTCAAAGTGAGAAGATCCCCAACAGTGAATTCATTATATTTCTCTGAGAGGGGGTCCTAACACTGATGGGAAAGTTAACAACTAACTGACCAACAGCCAGTAGGATCCAGATACTAATGTGAACTGACCTGAATACTGATGTAATTCAATGATGATCCAGTGGGGCTGACATGCTGATGTGAAAGTTAATAAGGAACAGAGGAAGACTGACTGCAGGACTGACACACATTATAAGGAGCTGAACGTTACACAGTCCTCTGTATGAGGTCAGTGCAGAGGAACTGCTGTGAAATCAAAGTGACACAGTCTAACATTAGCTCATAACCTCTGAAATATTAATTGTTTAATATATATTTGAAATGGGAAAGCATACATCTGGGATGCAGAGCAGTGGTATTTGAGAACACAGTTAGTCATGTAGAAAATGTTTTTTACTGTCGTCAGGTCGCTTGACATTTGTTCTGCATAAGGAACTTGTGTATTTCCAGAGCAGGGCTGGGTTCTACAGAGGTCTTGGCAGAAACCTCTGTGCTGCTCTAACTTCAGCTGCAGACTTACTGACTGAAAGGGTGATGTTACCTGGTCACTAAACTCCAGTCAGACTACTTAACAAAGTCCTAGTGAAATAGAATCCACAAAGTCCAGTTTGAGTTACAGATCAGAGAATTTGAAAGCTTGTCTGATGTCAAAACACTCTGTATTAAAACACTAAAACACTATGTATTTCACTGGCCAGCAGAGCATCTTGTCAAATAATATGTTGCACTGCAGCAAAAGTTGAGCCAGGTTTCTTTTTATTTATTTATTTATATACTTTGTGTTGTCTGTATTGACTGGCCTCATTCAGGTGAATGAGGAGGCAGCAGTTTTCACTTACAATTACATTCCCTAAAACATCTTCAGGTGAAGATGATCA
Source organism: Lates calcarifer (assembly GCF_001640805.2). NCBI lineage: Eukaryota > Metazoa > Chordata > Actinopteri > Centropomidae > Lates > Lates calcarifer. The sequence continues at coordinate 23,290,788 of NC_066836.1, forward strand.
TCAAATCTTAGAAACACACACACACACACACACACACACACACACACACACATTCAATTTCACTGGTGATTTGTGCAACAGTTATCCAAGTTTCTGTTTCTTCCTCCTCTTCCTCTTCTCTAATATCTTCTATGCCACTTTGCAGATGTGTTTTCAGTTTCCTTATTATTCTCTTTTTTCTAAACTATAAGTTGGAGGAAATGCCACTGCTTGATTTGAAGTTTAAATCATGTTTAAAAGTTTTCTTTTGTACAGAAACAAATAACATAAGGGGTAATGAGCACTTTACAAAACTCTCATTGTCATTTGCAGGCACTAGCTCTTTACTGCTGCTTTTGGAGGAACATATAAATTAAGAGAGTTAATAGAAAGGCTCATAACTTCTAAGATTTTTGGTTGTCTTTGTTTGAACACACACACATACCACAGGCACCTGCACACATGCAACAGCTTTTATTTTATACTGATAACCATAATCAGATTTGATATCTTTACTTAACTTGATATGTTTAATAAATGAGCCCACTGTACTTGGTGTGTTTTCACCTCGTTTATGATTCAGCTCATATGTCCATCTGTCACTAAAAAAAATAGAAAACCATTTCTACAGGGCACATATTATACTGCCTACTGCACTGAGTGTGTATCTAACCCTGATCTATTTGTATCCCTGTTCTATATTAATACACATAAACTAAAAGGCATCTGTCTCACGTTTTCACAAGTTTTCTCTGTTGCCAGCGGACCATGTCCATGAAGCAAATCCAAGTTTGTGAACTCCCATTGGTAAACTGAATTAGAATATGTAGAAATTATCTGTAGAGAAATTATAAATTGTCAAGAATTGTATATTAACAAATGTGTGCACGAAAAAACTGCATTTTGATTGTTTTAGTAATAATCCATTTGAATCAATGTTCACAGTAACTATATGTTGTAGCAGTGAGCAGCACTCCCTTTGACTTGAAAAGAGAGAAAGCTATGCAGTGATGAAGCTATGAAATATGAAACAGGGAATTAAATAAAGAATCTAGTTTAGTCAAAGACTAAAGAGGAGCTACTCCAACCATTTTCACACATGAAGATAGATACAACACATTTACACACAAAGTTTGAATTAAAACATTAATAAAAGATGTGGGTGGGGACAGGTGTGATGAATGATCAGACTGCACTATGCGACATGTAGATTTCAGGGTTATTTTTTAGGTTGACCCACACTTTAAAGTCGGCATATCTCTTCTGCTTGATTCTGTTTCTTTTTAAATCTGTCTTATAAGATTATCAACTACACCGTCAGTCTACTGCCTCTTTAAAGAAACACTGATAAGTTCATAGAAGACATTTATCATTTCTAATAGAAAGGGAGAAGTAAGACATTAAAATTAATATAACGTTGTGCTTGTTAACGCATGAAATGAGTTTTTTTTATATGAGAGGCGTCTTTCATAAAGACAAACCCACAGAGAATTATTAGCACACACTGCAGTTGCCCTCATCTTTAGGGAGATCAACTTTTAGCTCTTTTATTTATTTTTTGGCCAACAACTGCTCTTTGCTGTCATCATCCTAATTTCCTTTCACAACAAACATCAGTTAAACTGACTGTCCACTTCCTGCTTGTGTGATTTCAGAGACAAGTTCTGAAATTCCAAAGTCTTTCACTGAGCTGAGCTTGTTGCTCTCCTTCATATGCTGCTGTTGTTGGTTCTGAACCCAAATACTGCAAAGTTGACTTTAAGAGTAAGAGTCATGCTTACTTCTGATGAATGTGGATAACCTCACAATATGCTCCATAGTGGTCATTTTCTTTAGCAGTCATGCCGCACAGTGACAGATGGAGGTGTCACTGCAAAGGTCAGGCAGACATATGTAATAAGGGCAATGAGGAGATATATCTCCAACCCAAAAGGCCACAAGAGATGCACACACATGCAGCTGGCAGATAAACATGAGTTCTAACTGACTGCAGCAAATCAGTCAGCTCTGCAGTGTTATAAAGGGAATATTCAAGATGAAGAGAGTGAACTGAGCCATGACGTGACTTTTCACTTTTGTTGTTATGTTCCAGTGTATTTATGTTATTCCTGCTGTATGTTTACATAGACTGTCCAGTAAACATCATTTGAAATACAAGGTAAAGGACAGATTATAAAAAGATCAGAAAAGAATTAGTGTGCATACCTTTTTGATAATCAAAGAGTTAAAGATCATCCGTTTCAGACACCCATGGTACATTCTTCAACATGTGTGACCCCTGACAAGCAAAAACTAAGCATAGCAAGTACTGTAATTTAATAATCTAATAATTTTAGGTGTATTTTTTAAAATCATAATCAGCATATGAATTCTTGTTTTATTACCTCCAAAATCCAAGTGGATATTTGTATCAAATCAAAAGAAATTCCTTCAAGACATTCCTGATAGTTTCCCTCATCCACATCCCAGCATGCAAAGCACCTTTGGCTGCAGGAGCCATTTTGCTTGCAGAGTACTTGTACTTTAATCAGACTGAGATCAGATCACATTCCTACTACTCCTGACTGCTTCATATAATTACAACCTGATAACAACAGCCTGAATGGTCTTATTCATTGGTGATGACCAGTGATGAAAATCCACACACATAAACAGACACACACATATGTACACACATTTACTTTAAACCTTTCTAAGAGGAAGTTTAATCTTGTCACCAACAGTGACTTGAAAGGATAAGGGATCTACACACAAGCAAATGACCACAGTTTATACACTTTTACGCACACACACACACACACACACACACACACATACACACTCCTGCTAGACTTGCACTTTTGTCACAGATGACCAGAAAAGAAGAAAAATCCAGGGAGCTTCCACCTCAACCTAAGCCCAGGATATGTATTCAGCTGAGTGTCAGTATGAGCGTGGCATATGAGTTTTCACAGTGTGTTTCCTGTCACAGTAGAGTGAATCTGTTCTGCCTAAAGTGAAGTAACCCTCCCTGTACAGGTGTTTATGCAGTGGAAGAACAGTTCTGAGAGTTCTACATTTTATTCTTCACAGTTCTTCACCTCTCTTCACTCTTCTCACTCTGTCCTGCTAGACGTCACCTGCCTGCCCACTCATTCAAAATAGTTCTTTACTTTCAAAATGAAAAACTCAGCGCTTTGTTATGAACACAGGTACCTGCTTACTCATTAAATTATCCTATCAGGCAATTGTGTGGCAGCAGTGCAGTGCACAAAATCCTGCAGATCCAGGTCAGGAGCTTCAGTTGATGTTCACCTCAAACATCAGAATGGGGGAAAATGTGATCTCAGTGACTTAGACTGTGACGTGATTGGTGCTGGTGTGAGTGTCTCTGAAACAGAGACAGAGTTTTTACAGATACACCTTGCTGATGAGAGAGGTCAGAGGTCATGGTCAGACTGGTTGGAGCTGACAGAAAGGCTGCAGTATCTCAGATAACCACTCCTTACAACTATGGTGAACAGAGAAACATCAGAATGAGCAACATGTCCAACCTTGAGGTGGATGGACTACAACAGCTGACGACCACACCAATCAGTCATGGTCTGAATGTTACAGTCTGTCTGAGTATTGTTGCTGACCATGTTCATCTCTTCATGGCCACAGTTCACCATCTTCTAATGGATACTTCCAGCAGGATAATGCTCCATGTCACAAAGCTAAAGTCTCAAACTGGTTTCATCAACATGACAGTGAGTTCAGTGAACTTCAGTGACCTCTGCAGTCTCCAGATCTGAATCCAGTAGAACAGCTTTGGGATGTGGTAGAACAGGAGGTTAGCAGGTTGAATGTGCAGCTGACAATTCAGCAGAAATGACGTGATGCAGTCATGTCAACATGGAGCAGAATCTCAGAGGAAAGCTTCAACATCTGGAGGAATCCATTCTACAAAGAACTGAAGCTGTTCTGAGAGCAAAGAGAGGCCATGGTCAGTATTAGTATGGTGAGCATACATTACTCTGGCTGATATTGTTGTTATTGCTAGCACCTTTTACATGTGTTAGGTAACAGTAAGGTCCTTACCCACATTTAACTGTAGTGGAATATTTGTTTAATTCAATTAATGTTGTGGTAAATAATGTTATTTTGTTCAACACACCAATCAATACAACTAATTCTTTAGGGGTTTGATGTCAAGAGATGTCTTATTTTGCTCTATTATAGTCTCCATTATAGTTACCATGAGTCAGTAACTGTGCCTGAACAAATATCTATATGTTACTGTCCAATACTGTATTGAAGGTGTGACAGACTTTCAGATTTTAGACAATCACCTTCTTTGCTTGTGCCTGAAACAGGTACTGTTAACAAGACAGTTCAGGTGTAGCAGCTCAGACACCCCATTGGTAATGAGGGGAAACGATAATTCACCACATATGTAACATCAACATCTTGACAGCTTGAGATAAATTTACTGTGTGATGACCTGGCTGTGCTGTGGGAATAAGCTGAGCACTGAGCACACAGAGGAAGCTGGGTTCTCAAAGACTCGTGTCTTTCATTATGCTTTTATCACATGACTTGTTAACATTCACACATACACTCCATCTCCCCCACCTGTCACAAGGGAACATACACATCTATTTATTTATTTATTTATTCATAAAATTGTGATTTTATATGACCATGCATGAGGCGTTACATGTTTTTCCCTCCCAGTCCATGTCTCCTAGAAATTCTGTTTCTTAACAACTAAACTGCAACAGCACATACTGTGGACATTTAATCTCTGGCTGCATTATGTTCAGTGATATATGAACATTTGAAAGAATGAAATTTTACACTTTACACAGCAGAGTTGCTAGGATTTGGTTGGGGTGGTCAAATCAAAGACAGGGATTCAGATCCAGAGTCCAGTCTGTGGTTAGTTTTAGGCACAAAAAAGAGACTTTGGTTAGGGTTAGAGAAAGATTGTTTTTGGTGAAATGTCTGCAAACTGTGAAAAAACAGATCATACTGCAGTCACTACAAGTGGATATTTTACTGCTACATCAGATATTTTGGTGGAAGACTAAGGTGTTTCCATTAACATGTCATTGATATTCAGTATCAAAGTATTTGCACTTGCCAAATCAAGAAGGTAAATTAAGAACATATCCTCATCACGTTAAAAGAAAGCATAATGTGGTCGCACATTGGATTTTAGTTGCAGAGATGCACAGATTTTAGGAGACAGCATTTGCTGACTCAGAATACATATACACAGCTGATCATTTTGCAAACCATGCTACTGTGCTTACAGAAATTTAAATTTTTTTTTCTCCCTCCAGTGATATGAAAGTCTCTTAATCTTAATATTGATTTGTTAACAATAACAAAATCATAATAATGATAATGTCAGCCATATCCTTTAAGTTTGCATTCATATTTGTGACCATTACATTATTGTTTTAAGTGATATATAAATCAGCACTCTAACTGCATTTCCACACAACAATGATGCAATATTACATATGACATAAAGTAAGCCAGACTTAGTGCTTTACAAAATGAGTTGATTGATTTTCATGCCAAACAGTAATGATTAGAAACCAGTGGCAGTCTGACACAATTTCATAAACCAAAACTGTTTGAGCTGTGGTGTTCCTGTTCACCAGTCTAACAAGCAGCAACCAGTTTTCTGATTGGCTGTGATTGTGACACACTGTCACACACTGACTAAGGCTGAGTGAAAGAGATTGTGCACCTCTGTGAATACCAGAAAATAACATAAAAGATCATTTTCCTTTGCATGATAAAACTTTCTCTACTGAATATAATTTGTTTGCACAAAATCTCTATGCTCATAATATCACATTGTGCACTGAAGAATAAAACTCTACACATGTTCACGTCAGTTTCCTTTTCTCTAGATATTAGAGGATTTAAACTGACAAAAAAAAAGAAAGAAATGTAGTCACTGCAGGTTCTTGACCTTTGAACACATAAGGCTTTATATGACTTCATTACCCACTGTTTTAGCTTGTAGAACATCTGGGCTTGATGCAGTTCAGTGTTTTGGGCTATTATGTTGTTTTTTAAACATGCAGTGTAGCAGAGGTTTCAGTAAAAGATGTTCCTTTATGTGTGTGGCCTGTTTGCCATTAGAAGTAAATGGTAATTGATGAGACAAGTGTTTAGGTTGTACCTACATGGTCCCGGCAGGACTCTGCTTAAAGCCTCTAACCTTGCCTGCCTCCACAGATCCAGCCAAAGGTTTTAGCACTAAAACCTCTGACTGAAGGTCCAAGTGGTATAAGGTCATCTTATTCCTTCTGCCCCCCTTCTTCCCCACAGCTCTGCCTCATCCTGTGGTAATAAAGCTGTGACCCTGCTATTAGCACCAACAGCAGATTAATCAGGGGCCCCCGGGCACAAGTCCTCTCTGGCTGGGCACAAGCAGAGCCTTTATTATTTGGGTTGACTGCCTCTGACCCTCGCACGTGTTCTCCCTACTGCCTGTACTTATGCCAGCAGAGGACTATAGACCTTAGAGCAGTTTGCCTTAAGTACTCTTTGCATTCCAACTACCACAAATGTATCCTAGAGCATTTTTTTTAGTTGTGTGAAACTTATAAATACTCCTCAGCCTAAAGATCCCATATTTGTGTCATTTTTTGTGTTTAGAGATCTCAGTTCATGGTGCTGGTTCATCTGAAAAGTTCTTTTGATGAATCTTGGGGTTGGACCAAAACGAGGCTTCTCAAGAAAGGAAGCTAGTCCAAACCATACGTCACTTACTGCAATATGTGAGGGAATATTTTCTTTTCTTAGAGTGCTGTGTACAATATGTTAGGTGTTGCAGACTGCAAAGCTACGCAGAGATGCCTGTGTAGCTGCTCAGCTGTTTCTGTGTTTGCATTCAGTTGCAACAAGTGTAATGACAAACTGTCTGTCAGTTCATGATGCAAACATTATATCACTGATGCAGCAACAAAGTATCTAAAAAGTTTGATAGGAAAGGGGAAGTTGATCAAGAACAGAGAATGGACACAGAAATGTGTTCCACAATCCACAATGATACACAAATACTAAATCCACAGCTGATAACACCTTGTGCTTCTTGCCCTGTTGGGCAGGTGAGATGATAAGATGGTTTGTAAACAAAGTCACAGGTTATATAGATGAACTAAATCACTTTATTTGGGTCTGTGTTATATTTATTTTAAATCCTGAAATGTTTGTATAGTAATGACCATATAATGAAAAAAATGTTAAAAAGTATGAAAAAAGTATTTGAAAAATATGAATTCATTATTGATTCATAGTGTTGGTAAAAAATATGAGAAGACATCACAATACTTGCATCAGAACTACCTAAACATTTATTTTTTTGTTCTGTGTGAATTCTACACACAGTGTTTTTCAGGTGCACTGTGCTGAAGAAGAACAATACTGTCTGTTCCCCAGTATTTCATCTGCATCAGATTCACATTCAATTTTAATACAAATCAATTATTTAAGTTGTTTGGTAGAGAAAATACTTGACTTGAGAACTGTTATTTCTTTGTGAGGGTCATTTACCAAAAAGGGCGACATCAGCAGTGAAGGTACTGATCTGCTGATCTTGTACATAGAGAGAACTCAGCTGCTGATCAGACTCTGTGGACAGTAAGCAAACATCTGCTGTATGTTGTGAGTAGCCTTGGTTTTAAAGTGTTAATTACTGATTGTGGCCTGGATCATTGTGCTATGCTTGACAGGTATAGGACCTACAGACTGCTGCTGATTATGAGAGCACAGCAGAACAGAATAAAGCTTAAGTCACCTCTGTTTCAGAATAATAAACCTAACTTAGAGCTGACATTATCAGGTTACCTGAAACCTAATTTATACCATCAAGACAACCACAGGTGAACACATTTAAAGGGACACTTGGATCATTTTACTAGTCACGGTCAGTAGAGCTCAGTGTGTGAAAACACTGGTTTAATGTCTTCTGTGGCTCTGGGGGAGTTTTATCGAGTCGAGAAAAAAAATAACCCTGATGGTATATGATGAATACATTTGGATAATACAAAGAGAGGAAATTTACTTAAACTGGGAGTATGGGCTTTGAAGTACTTAGATTATGACCAGAGAGGGAGGATAGGAAAAAAGGATTGCAATTCTACATTTCTGAAGTACTAAACTACCAGATGTAGAAATACAAATGGACATTATCGTGAAAAACAGTTAATTCAGATTTTAGTAATCTCACAACTTAGAAATCAATTCTGCGCACAGAACTCTGCTGGGAGAACTAATCCACCCCACCCACTCAGCCATGAACAATATGAACAGTAAGTCAAATAAACAATAAAAGAAATACAACACAGGAGGAGGAGGGTGGGGTAGCAAAGCTCAGCAGTCTGCTATCAGCAGAGTAACGGTGAGATGTGTCTGGTTATGATGACCACTCTGTGCAAATGTATGACTATGATTGGATGTCACCAGGCAGCTGGTAGTCCTATGAAACAAGCCACTGATTGTGAATGAATGAAGTAACTGATGCCAATCAGAACCTGCATCTTCTATGCTCTGCCTGAATTAACACTATGCTCCATTAAGCAGCGCCATCACAACTAGAACCCTATTTTGTTCTGACTTGGTCACTGCTGTTGAACCAACTGTTGAAACCAACTCATCACTTCCAGTATATTACTTACATTAAATGTGTTTTAATGCAAATGAACTGATTAGTTTGATGGTTTGCCATTCACAAAGATGTAATTTACAAGAAGAAAGAGAAAGAAACTGCTGATAATTCTACCAATAATCTTTTCTAATAGGCTATGGACACTGTTACACTACAGAAAATATTGTACTAAGTCAAAGTGAGTGAAAACCTGGTAAATTGAATACATGTAGAGTATGAAAAGCTCAGATATGACAAATATGTTCCTACCTTTCCAACATATTGTGGTTCAGACCCCATGTACTCCTCCAGGACAAAGAACTGGTTCCACACCCATCCTCTTTTAATACGATGGACCCTCGACCTCCCATGTCTCCTCAGCCTCCCTCTGCCTTCTAAAGATGTCACTTCCCCCGCAGACCCCCTCACACTCTTAGTTCCAGTTGCTCCCCTGGGTGACATCACTGCACCCTTAGTTCTGCTCTGGAGCTGAGCCTGCACAGGGATTTGGGAGCTGTAGTCCAACATGAAACAAGAGCCCACCAGAAACAGAGTGACATATTCCCTTGTGATCATCAGGGAATATTACTGTTTAAAAAAAAAGGTACTGAAGAGTTCAGAAAGCTGGCTACGTCCAGGTTGGAAATGGACATACATCCAAATTTGGATTTTAATTCCAATATTCCAATATGATACAAGATGACGACAGGGAGTCTGTTAATGTGGTGTCCTCGCTGAAGTGTGTAAGCTAGTAAAGATCATTATGCTGGGTGAGAGAGTCTCTCCACACTTTGGTTTGATGTTGGCTGGAAAGGAGTTATGTTCAGAGTGAAGTTTTAAGTCCGGCTCTGTGATGTTGGAAGTCGACCCCAAACCTCTTCTCTTCAGCTCAGTTTTGTCAGTCGCCAGCTGAAACACCTGCAGGAAAAACAATGAAGATAATAATGTGTGAGTGTGTGAAAGCTCATCCTTGACCTTGAAAGTAGAAGTTTCTAAAAGAAGAGAGAGAAGAAAAATATTTTCTTAAGCAGCTGAAGTTCGCTTAGCTGCTTACTACCAAACATACCACCATTTGTTATCACATGAGCAAAATTACATTTTTGTGTTCAATTAAGATAGTTTCCATAACAAGTGAGTGGTTTTTGTTCCAAGAAAAAAAAAAAAAAGTTTGACCTAGTGAACTGTGAAATTAAGCCTTGCAGGCTCCATTTTATATTTGGAGAGCAGAATTAGAGGGCAGCTAGCTGACATTTTGGTCTCATAGGGAAGACATGTCATCTTAAGTCAGAAAACTGCCACATGAAACACTTGATGCAACACCCACTCCCCACATTATCATAATGAATGCAGGACATCTGAGAGGTGATGTGAAGTGTTTACTCAGCCTGAATGATTGCTCTCATCTCTGCAGTCATTGTCACCAACACATCAGGCCAAGGGCCAAGGACCTCAAATCAGATCAGAGCGCTCTAATTAGAAAAAGGCTTTAGCATGCAAGGTTGGCAGTCTTGCTGGATTAGTCTGACAGCTGATGCATGGTACTTGCACGTGCATATGCTTTGCTCCTACAGGGCACTTTTTGAAGGTCTCATTATTTGTATCAGTGACGTATCAGTTTAATTGGATATGATCACCTAGTATTGTGTTGTTAGATTCGGCAACAAAACTGCTTTGGTCTGAAGTCACTGTACTTGATCCAGAACATGGTCTTGCCCTAAGCTCAACCAAGAGCTGCGAGTGCCCAAACATAACCATTTAAAAGTTGAATATTACTGGAGTTACTACAAGTGAATAATGCACAGTAAAATCAGATAGTAACTAATGCAAATGCAACATGTAACATCCACATTACATTAGAAATGTGGATATGTTTGTGTACTGTTGCAGTTTCATTTCATATGAACGTAATCTCTAGGAGACAAGGTTATTGATACAAAAGGAAACTTAAAAACTTGTTGATTCTCAGGCAGGTTAAGATAATGATATCCTTGCAAAGTTTAAGTCACACTGAAGCTACACACTATGCAGATCATATGTGTGTGTTCAGATGTGACTGAGTTATAGCTCTGGGGAAGGAAAATGAATTTTGAAACTGTGCTGTACTAAACCTAATACTAAAACTGCCCTTTCTTATTGAGTGTTTCTTTTCCATGTTAGTTAGAAGAACTGCTCTTCCCAGTTAGGGTGTACAGGCACCTTTGCATTCCAAGTCAATCAGTCAGAGAGTTGAAAGAAAGACGCATTCACCACAAAATGGGGCCATACTGACATACCATCATTCACATAATAAGGGCAGAATGATTTTTCTCTCTTGTCAACATATTCTACAGTACTGTAGGTTTTTGCTGTTAAAGAATATATATCTTGTCTTGTACAGTGAGTAGACTACAGGGTTCAAGTGGAGCTGTATTAAGGACACTTCAGAGTAACTCTCAGAAAAAAATGCTGGTGCTGCTGATCCAGAGAGACTTGAGACTGAGACAGGTCACAGTTCACCTAGCAGCACTACAATGACCTGGAGCCAAGACAACACCAGAGTGTCTTCAGGTCTCTGACTGTCCCACAGAGCAGACTGAAACCCCACAGAACATCTGTGGAGAGACCTGAAGATGGCAGTTCACAGACACTTCCATCCAATCTGACGGAGCTGGAGAGGATCTGTCAGGAAGAATGGGATAAACTGCCCAAATCCAGGTGTTCAAAGACTGTAGAGACTGAACCAACAAGACTGAAGCTCTAACTGCTGCCACAGAGACTGAAAACAAACAACTGAATTAAGACTCTGACTTTATCCATTTACAATTAATTCAACAGCACAAAACATGTCCAAAAGTGAAGGAGTCAGAATACTCTCTGAAACCACTGTAGACCACTAAAACACATAACTAAGCTGAGGTCATAGTGGTTTTGGTTAAATATTGAAAAATAAATAAATAACTGTAAACTTTAAGGGACAGGGTTAGTTTGTGATCACACTTATCTAGTATCTCCATTACTTAAAAAACAACTCTGTCAACAAACAGAATTGTCATTATCAGACATTTTTGCAAAACCACTGACTTCCACTGCCAACATTAAGTGATCTGACTTTCTACAATACCTGCACATGGTATCTATAGTATGTAGTTAATAAAAATTTAAAAACTCTGCCCTCCTGCATCAGTGTCAGACACACTACATATCCATCCAGTATTCCAACCTCCACTCTGCAGAAAGAACAGACTTATTCCTCCAGTGGAAATATTTTGTCATGTTGTCCTCTACTAAATGAAATTCAAATGGTTCAATCTAGAATAACCTAACTTTAACAGTTTGAAGGCCTTTGAATTATCAACTATAAAATGACAGCAGGGCAGCCTTCCTCCTGTTTACTGTAGACCAGCTTGAAGATGGAACAGTGTTGAGCTCTGAGGTTCTTGTTTCCGGTGCAGTGGCTGTGTCACAGCACAGCATTTCTGCTACACCTGAGAGGAGGTGGGTGTTTTGAAGCTGGTTCACTGTTTCTATTCAGTTCAATTGAGCTATTAGAAACCAGAATCAGTATTATAGCAGATTGTCAGGTGGCACATGAGCAAAACGAAACTTGAATTGATGAAGCAAAATCACAGACAAACACAGAAAATCTGTTACAGAGTTGTCATGCAGAATAATTCTGTTACCCAAAAATCCCCATTCCTCTTTAGGTCATGAGAGACATTTCTGTGCTCTGCTGCCCCATACACCATCACACGACCAGGCTGTCATGGATCAGTGCTCCCTGAAACAAGAGATGGTAAAAATGCCTCTCGGGGGAGACCTCTGTGTGTGTGTGTGTGTTTGTGTGCTCTCCAGAGAGCTGTAAGCTTAGTCAGGCACATAACCTCAAAGAGTATTAAAATAATTTTTAAAGGAAAATGAAAGTGGAGTGGTGCTTCAGTGTAGATAACCTAGTTGCAGATCTCTGTGACCTGGAACTTTCAAGCATGGTGTACTGTTGGCTACACCACAATTACTGATGTCACATTTTTCACTTAGTCAACATGTAGAGCTTTTGTGCGCGTTATCATGGGAGATTATTGTAGCATCTTAACTGTTAACAATCTGCTGTCTAAAGACACAAGTGTGTTGATTAAAAAAACAAAAACAAAACAGGAACAGTTTTCCATAATATAGTACTGATATAGTTAACCTATGATGAATAATAAGCCTGTTTTTTTTTACTCTTATGAAAAAAGAAAAAAAAAAACAGCATACATTTAAGAAGGGGCAGAATTGACCCACATTGCAATGGATGACGTCATGCTTTGAAGTGCAAACATAAGAAGGAGAGATCCTGCCACACAGATGTAAGTCATGTAAGTCAGAGAGAAAGCAGCAACTCCCAGTTTTGAATGCATCAAGATGTTTTCACATTTTGTAACATCATAGGACACCAAGGGTCATATTCACAGAGCATCCTACGGCCACAAGTAGCTCCTAACACTTATCACTGAGGAAATAGTGAGGAGGTTCACTTAAGCATGACGTCATCCATTGCAGTGTGATTCATCAGTCATCAGCCTAGAGTTTATTCAACTGTCTATTGTGAACTGTGGGAAGAAACCCTGTACAGTTTTCAAGTAGATTCCTGGTGGATTTGAATCTTCTTGTTGAGCTTCACCATTAAAATGATGCACATATGTTAATGCATAATATACATTGTAATATAATGCAGGGGCCATTCTGCCACAGAATAGGAACTTTTACTTTTGTGGTATATACACAGTGATATGCTGCGTGTACTGAGGTAAAAGATCTGCATACTTGCATACCCTGAAAATATGGGGCATTTTTTTGAATCACAATGTTATACATGTGGCCAAACATTCAGTTTAATCTGGCATTTACAGCTACACTGCCAGATGATAGGACTGTCTCTGTTATATATGAATGAATATAAATATATATATATATAAACAATCAATACAGACTTTAACTGACTGAACGCTGTGGAGAAGCTGATGAAGACAATGAATGGGTGGTTTGTTTACTGCAGTGTGCTGATAGAGCATGAATGTGAGAGATGCCACCTGGAATAAGCTTCTTGGACTTTTTATGGTGAAAACTCTCAGCCAAACGGACAGGTGTCTGCTGTAATATTCCATGCACCACTTAACAATAACTAGCTAATTAATGACCCTGTCAATCACACGTCAAAGTCAACACCCATTGAGGAGCAGAACAATATACCATGTCTGGAAACTTTACTAAGTGTGAGTGTGTTTGAAACAGGAAATAATCTAATAATATAATTTAGTTTCATAAAATAACAACATAAATTAAGCTGATGAGGAAATATCAGAAAAACATGATCTCACAGTTTAATAGATCAAATGAAAGCTCCAAATGCTACTAAACTTATTTTCTATTGTGATCCAGGTTAATCAATTTTGAGTTGAGTTTAATGTGTTAATTATTTATGATGTTGCCATTCTATACAAGAGATCTTATCTTTTTGTATAACCCCCCCTTATTATACAGTACATATTAATAGGTTACAGTGTGGTTGCATGTTATAGATATATACTGCATACATACATATACACACACCATTTGGTGTATATCAGGCTTTTATACACTTACAGTACCTGTTAGTAGGATACATTCAGAGTTAGTTAGGGTCTTTCATGGGATTTAAGATAATCGTTTATTAGTTCCACAATGGGGAAATTTGTTGATGATAAAATAAATAAATAAATAAATAAATAAATGGATTATCGCCATACTTTCAGAAATGTGAATTTACAGTCAATGATTTGGACAAAACTGAAAATGAATGTGAAGTGCTCCTCCGTCTTTCTGTGGAAGGTACTAATCAGCAGTTCTTTATTGTGACTGACCCACTTGATGTGGATTGCTGTGATAAGCCACCAACTGGCCAACTGCTATATTTAGTTTAAATCCAGTCCAGGTTCTGGTCTCCCTGTTTTGCCATTTTCTTGCTCTCTTAACACTTTCCATGAGCCCTCAAGCTGATGATGGAAACTGTTGATGAGAATATTTAATTTTGTACCAAAGCAAACAGTAGATTCTAATTATTCTTTTATACTTTCTTTCTTTCTTTTTTTAAAGGAAGGAATTTATCCAGAACATGTGCTGTTTGAATGGAACATTTATGCAGGACTACCAAGTAGACTACAAAGCAGTCCATAATAATACAACTGCCTACACATTCAATAGCCCTACACACAACATGGTCTGGACACACAATATCAATATGAAATGTACATGTAAAATGTATGTAAAAAAACAGCAACACATTGAAAATAAAATTATTTAAGCAGCTCTAAAAATGTTAAGTGTTTTTTTTTTCAAAGAAATGTTATTGAGAAAGAGTATTTGAATTGCATTCCACTGCTGAGTGATCCAAACAAGTTTGTGATGGAGCCAAAAACATAACTTTCAGTTTTAGGGCCTGTAATCAATTCATACATTATAAGGAGCAGAATTGATCCCAATCATATTAAGATGTCAAGATGACCATTTTATTTATTTATAGTCAAAATAAAGATTTTTAAATAGCCTGTTTTTATGATTTATTATAATTTATACATATACAGTCTAACACATATTTCATATATAAACAACTGGTGCATTTTATTTAACACATCACAACTGATTTCAACACATCACAATTACCTGTGTGTGCCAGCAGACATCAATGTGTGCCATGTGTGTGTGTGTGTGTGTGTGTGTGTGGTGTTACAATAGCAGGAGTATCTAGGCATAGTTCCACTGCAGTGATCTTTAAAGAGCCAGACAGCATCACAGTGATTCAGACTCAACAGCCACCAGGCCACAGCAGCAATTTATAACTTTACAGCTAAGACAAAGGACAGAGAGAACTGCTTTGTGTGTGTGTGTGTGTGTGTGTGTGTGTGTGTATGTGTGTAAGAGTGCAGACATACTGTAGATTCTTCTGAGAATTTGCAGTTGCACTCTGATTTTTGTTGCATATTTCATTCCATTCTATATTTAGATTCTGCTCATGCTGCAGCACATCATCAAATGTGAAAAATGAAAAACAAAATGAAAAAGTAGATTTCATTGCATACAGAGTTATTGTTGTTACTCTGGAATATCATACTACAGACACTGATGGACGGACTACCTCTCAGACATGAATGAGTGCCATGTCTTTAATATAGCCCTATATAACATGATTGACTCAGCGTGATGCTGAGTTTAGCTGACAACTTAACGTTCATGAGCCTGCTGGTCCAAGAACAGAGAGTCCTGTCGCACCTCACAGAGAGGAGGAGGGCAAACAGTCTGCAGACTCCTCTTGCAGTGGACAGCATCAGTGGTGGGAAGTGGAGAACCAGTGATGCACTGGGCAACTTTCACCATCCTGTGCAGTGCTCTTCAGTCAGTTGGTAAGAACGCAATGATAGATAAGTTCACCAAGATCTCAGAGGACACACTCAACCCCTGTTCTATTGATACATATGGGAGGGTGAGCTGCTTTTAGTGTCTCTGACTATGATCACTATGATCTCTTTGGTCTTCTTGGTGCTGGGGGCCAAGCTGTTATCGGCATGCCACCAGGTGCTGGACCTCCTACCAGTAGGCCAACTCATCTTTATTACTCATTAGGCCAACCACTGTTGAGTTGTCTACAAACTTGATAATTATATTGGAATCATGTACAGGTGTGTAGTCATGGTTGAAGGGTGAGTAAAGGGGAGGACTCAGCAGCCCCTCTGAGACAGCAGTGTTCAGAGTGAAGGTTGATGAGATGTTGTTGTTTAACCTAAACAGACTGGAGTCTGCCAGTTAGGAAGTCCAGTAGATCTGAATTTGACCATCAGATTAGAGGAAATGCTGTTGAATATTTAACTCAAGTTGATGAACAGTATCCTCATATCGGTGTCCGGGTGGCAGAGGGTGGAGTGTCGTGCTGTGGAGATGGTGTCCTCCACCTTCCTGCTCTGGCAATAGCAAGTTGGAGGGCATTAAGTGTGGGTGGGAGGCAGGTTTTGAGATGAGCCATGATGGTGGAGGTGAGTGCAACAGGACGGACATCACTAAGGCTTGCTGAATCCTACCGGGGATACCATCAGGGCCAGCAGGTTTACATGCATTAGTCCTGCCCAGTGCAACACATATGTCAGTGAAGGAGAGTGTGAGGGGCTGGTGGTCTGCAGGGAGCACAGCCTTGATGGTCATCTCCTGCTTGTCCCATTCAAAGTGTGCATAAAAGCTGTTAAGCTCATCTAGGAAGGAGACATCTGTGGTTGGTAAGTTTCTAATCCATGATGGCCTGGATGCCTTTCAACATGCGCTGAGGGTCGGAGTTGTTATCTTCTCAAACCTTAGTTATGTGTTATGGTCATTCATTTTAATTAATTCAACTCTTGTTCCTGATAAAGCATTTTTTCCATCAATTTGATACAGTAAATAGTTCTACTGCAATAATATGCAGTGCAATCAATAGCAGTATTTTTCAGTGACACCATTAGTTATTAAGGTGAGGCTGAATCAGCAGCACCTGTTTGTGTTGAGGGGTTACCCTCCTTCAAAAACAAAAACAAAAACTAAGCCAAGGCTTCATTTGAATGTCTTCAACGAATGCCCTGTGAAGTAAAATATGTATTCTGTATGTAAAATGTATTCAGCAGTGTACAAGTGTCCTGACACCTGACTCCTGAGACTTATCAGGAGCTGATGGCACAGCTGGTGAAGCTGAGGATAGACCCAGAGGAGAGGCTGAAGGGCATTGTCAACTTCATCTTGGAGAAGGCCACATTGAGGCCAAACTCCTCTGGGCTGTATGCCAACACGTGCTGCTGCCTAGTGGGATTAGGTCATAAGGCTGTGACTTGCTGCAAATCTCTCTTTTTTTTTTTTTTTTTGTTTCTTTTGCTTCAAACATTATTTTTGACATCTGTTACTGTTTTGTTGCTGCTACCTGAATCTTCCTGCCTGTCTCCCTACCTGTAAGCTGTTCCTCCAACATCTCCTTATGTAAAGTCACTGAACTGTTCCTGCCTGGCTGTCCTGCATTTAGGTCCTCTTGCCTGTTGCTCTGTACTCTACTGTGACAAAATAATTTTATCCCAACTCCAGCTGAACAAAAGCTGTTAAAACTATTAAGTGCAACACAACTTTAAAACAAACCTAATATGACCCAGTGTAACCAGTCATTCTGCACTGTGGACTGTGTGTGTGACAGGGCACAAGAACCAAAACCCAGTTTGTTTTCTCTGCCATTGCGTTAAACAGGGAGTGAATCAATTTGTACTGATATTAGGTCAAACCACACTGAATTAAACCACCACATTCTAATATTCTCTATCAATTACTGATGGAAGCCTCTGTATTTCATCTAAAATGAAGTGGTTCTTTCTTTTCTGTCTTTGTCTTTGTTCTGTCTGTTTTCCCTGTTGAGTTAAACACATTGCTCTTGTCATGAACTTTGTTGGTCAACCACTCCTGAACTTCCTCAATTTGTACACAATCTGTCCAAACTCTTTAGAGGTGGTTTTACAGTCTGATGAGTGTCAACAACTCTTTTTCTGAGGTCCTCAGAAATCTCTTTTATTTGTCATGGCACACTCACTCCTGATTGTTACCAGTTTACAGAAACACTGAATATATTTGCACTTCAATTAACTTGAAGTACTCACTTACAGATACATAATACTGAGTCATTTTCCTCAATAAATAATGATCAAGCATAATATTTTAGTCGCAGTTGTTTAATTGATTTTTTAATCTACTTTTAGGACCTGTGTGAAATCTGATGATGTTTCATGTCATATATATGAGGAAATAGAGACAATTCTAAAGAGTTCAGAAACTTTCACGCACCACTGTATATAATCATATCTTTCATAATGTAAATTAAAGCTATTCTGATAATTGTTTAATAATTGATTAAAATAATAATACCTTCCCATAGTGCATTATCACACCGTTGTCTTCTTCCTGCTCATTTGTTGCAGTAAGCTGATAAAGCTAATGTTGACATTTCCATGACATTGTTTCATAATGAATGTGTTTTAATGTGTAACAAACACGGCGTGGGCGTGGCAGAGGGGCATCAGTACCTGGGCTCATTAGCAACTATGGCACACCTGGGCCCTGTGTGTTAGTGATCCTTTTAAAACCCTCTTAGAGTTTGTGTTGCTGTACCACACAACACACACACACACACACACACACACCCCGTTTCACGCATAAACCCACCTACATTGCTGACTTTACTGATTACACATGCCACTGTTTTTTTCTTAGGTCTATTTGTTAACTGGCTTTATATACTTAAGGATAAAGGCATCTCTCTAATATAACCCTTTCCACACAAATGCCATTTTCTCTTTCCAGCTAAGTTAGACTGCTTAGAGATGCTAAATGGATGATGTTAAAATAAAGTGTTAGCAAACACATAGTGGAAAAAATTTCCAAACCCATTTAAAAAATACATTTAAACAAATGATATATTGTTACATTACGCAGCATAATTTCTAATAAACATTTTATAATGGTGAAAAAAGCAGCTGCACAGAAGGAGAGATAGCTTAGCATACTGAGGGAAGGACAGGAAGGGAGAGAGGGAGATGGGGGAGGAGACAGAGGAGTGGAAACAGGTGCAAATCCCAGAAAACCCAGAAGTCATCAATCTTCCACTGAGGTGGAACAAGGCGGGCTGCCCCAGTTGGAGCCACACAGAAACTCTCCATGCTGCCAATGTATTACTCTCATTCCCATCTATCACCAGCATTTCCTTTATGACGACAAGTGCAATTTGACAGGAAATATAGATGGGATTTTTATTTATTTATTCATTTATTTATTTATTCAGGGTATGATTTTTTCACACTCCTTTTTTTGCAGCCATGATTTAAAATTGATTTTAGGCTTTCAATTTGTAATCTACATCTGAAGGACAAAAATACCTCAGTATGTATTCAGACCCTTCGGCATGACAAGTTTGGATTAAATGCATGCTGTTTTCTTTAATTTTATTTCTGATGTCTCTAGAACTTGTTAGAGGTTCATCTTATTTTAATTAACCACTGGCCCTGTCAGATTTCCAGGAATCCCTCCATAATCTTCAAGATAAAACTGAGTTGAGATCACAGAGACATCAACAGGAAGCCTCCTAACAGACACGAAGCGGGTCTCACCTTTAAAGCACAAAGACTGACTGGAGAGAAAACTCCTAATCTGACACAGCTCCAAATGATCAGAAACATCAGAGCAGTGTAGGTACAAACCCTGCTGAATGTATAATGTATTTTATCAGAATCCCACAAGCAATTGTTGTTGCTAAGGCAACTAATGGGGGCACAGATAAACAGTAAACAATATCCAGTGCCAGAGTTGTGTTCTCCCAAAATTAGGAGAAAATTAACAGCTCTGTGTGTGGAAAGTATTGAGAGCATTTCTGTTTGTAAAATAATATGAAGCTGTAATTATACTGTTTGTTTGTTTGTTTCTCACAGACCACAGCCAACCTGCTTAACAACATAGTTCCTCTTTGGTGTTTTACAGTGGCAGGCCATGCATTTCACACCTAGGTCTTCACTGGTGCCCTACCTCTACCCCCATCTCTTAACTAGGCTACCTTAATACCTCAATGTCACGGCTGTAGAAATCATTAGCAATATACAGAAACACAGTATAACAGAACTTTGCATCACAGACAGACATGTCATGTAGCCAAAATAAATGCTATTACTGAAGCAATGCTATAAAAACCCCATGAACACAATTCAACATACATTTACTCACCAAAACTGCTGATTATTAGTAGACAAATAAAAACAGCTTGTGTCGAGTGGACATTCTCAGCCCTAAAGTGAATTAAAACTTCTCTGAGAATTACGACTGAGCAGACTCGTCTTTCAGCGTTAGCCTCCATAGATAGAAAAGGACTTATTGTTGGAACTGAGACGCACAGATAACCTCTACAACAGTCACTGAACTCTTTCTCCTCCTTCAGCCGTTGTGGGTTGAAAAAACAGCTATTAAATCTATGCTAACGTGTTAGCTTGTGCTAGTAGCTATAGATGTGGTTTGCTAGCTCTGACCAGTACACTCTCTGACCTGTCCAATCAACGACATGAAAATGTTGACATTGTCATAGGCCTGTTAGATGGCCTTTGGTCTCACCAACTCAAAATCTGATTGGTTAAAGGATCCGCGAGGCAATAGTTTCATTGTCATTCATTTTAGATTACAGGGGCCTGCACTGTTGATTCTGAAGGCAGATTTGTTTTAACTTGGCAACACAGAGCTGAAATCTGATTGGATAAAAGCTCTAACATAAACAGACTGTATTGGAAGCAGCACAACCAAGAGGAAAGCTGTGAGATGAAGAGAATAGACTATTGAGAACTATTTAATACATATAGTATGAATGGAAAAAACACATAGAAAAATATAATTCAGAACTTGTGAAAATGTTTGGGCCTTGCTGGCCCTGACAGCCCACCACTGGTGTTTTATCAGTGCAGTTGCTGGTTTTCATCAGAAGTAAAATCCTCATTCCCTGAGCTGCTCTCTGTTTTCTCTTTGTTAAACATGTAATAAAATACATTGTGTCCATGCACCGTTTCAGAACAGTCTCTTGTCAACAAGTGCAAAATATCAATATCTATTTTTAGAAAAAACTACATAGCTCACTGTAAAGTTGTTATGTTTTCATACTTTTGTTTTACTGTGTCAGAGGTCATATTCAGGAGGTGGAGGAGTACCACTTTAAGTTGTCACTATCAGTATAATGATTACTGCCAGTGTTATTTCAAATAATAATAAAGCAAACAAAAAACGATGATGATGCTTTTCATCAATGAAGTGTTGTTTTTTAATCTTATCTTATTTTACCACTGAACAGATCAGGATTATTTTCTTCACACTTGGTTTTATTCATTTTGAATTCCTATTGGAGAGACGAGGTGTTTAGTGACTCTTTTGTAAAATAGTTGATGTCAGATATTTCCAACACTGATCAGAATGTAACAATATCAGGTTCATACATACTACTGACTTAAACCACTCTTACACAGTACCAATGAAGCAGATTAGCTGAGGTTCAGAATGTAAATTTTTTAATTATGACCATGTAAGTGTTTTCCGTGCTTATTTTAACTTGGTGTGTGTTAAGTCACAGATAATTAATATTATGAAGAAAAGATTTAAAA
Organism: Lates calcarifer; assembly: GCF_001640805.2. Classification (NCBI taxonomy): domain Eukaryota; kingdom Metazoa; phylum Chordata; class Actinopteri; family Centropomidae; genus Lates; species Lates calcarifer. Next base: position 23,312,571 of record NC_066836.1, read on the forward strand.
TGTTTCCCTGCACTTTTAGATACCTGGTCTGTATCTATAAAACATAGTAGATACAGCATGACCATGACACGTCGTATGTTTTTAACATTTAAACATAGTGCTGCAGGTAGACATGATCTGATGTACTTACATTACAGCAGAGGAGATAGAATAAGTGGAGTGGAGCTGAGAGAGATGTGTTCTTTGAGAGGCGGTTAGCTAAGATGCAGGCCATCTCTCTATGCCAGGCTGGGTTTTTCCCAGGAGCTGTCCCAGTTGTTTTCTGTAGCCACAGCTGAAGCTCCAGTCAACCAGCAGAGCTTTAAGAGATATCTAGTGATTTGTGATTTGACTGTTTCCTCTAACAGAGACTGGCCCTGAGAGGCTTGACGCTGCTGCTGAAGGTGAATAAGAGTATTACAGTAGGTCGTACTCTGTTATTATTCGCGATGGTAAATTGTCTTTATCGAACAAAATTAATTCCATTATGAATAACTGCCTCTGTTGCTGTGGGCATATACTGCTGAATTAGCAGCAAAATCACCACTGTTCACATCTGGCTTGTTCACATCTGGCCACTGGGGCATGAAGTCATGACCAGAATCTTTACATTAAAGCTTTGTAGTGTAGACACTATAATAAAATACAGTGTGTATAATTTTATTTTCTTTCACTATTGATATTGATTAACTATTTAATTTTCCCTGATTTTCTTTCTCTACTTAAAACTCATTAGCATCATTCCGGTTATGTTTAAGCCGTCTTAAAAATTGGAGTACACTTGAATGTTTTTGCACAAATCTGACAGTGTTATTTTGTGATTATGAACTTGGAAATAGGGAAAAAGCCACAGGGAGTCAGATATTTTCAGAGCAGGTTTGAGCCATGTTTTGATATCTGCACATGACTTTCATCTAAACACACTTTCAGATTTTTTCTGGTCATTGTACAATGAACTCACCACGATCCTAAGGTAACAGTACCGGTAATCAGTTCAATTTTATTTATATAGCGCCGAATCACAACAGAAGTTATCTCATACAGAGCAGGTCTAGACTGTATTCTTTAGATTATTATAATTACAGAGTGAGAACCAACATTTCCCACCATGAGCAGCACTATGTGACAGTTGCAAGGAAAAACTTCCTGTAAGCCCAGACTGAAACCACGGCTCCTCTATTTTCCTCTTCAGCTTGTGATTTATTCATTGCAGGTCTCTAAATATGCCTGAGAGAGCAATAGCTAAAATTGGTATTTCTGCCTGCTATGCATCCATTGCAGATGGTGATTTGCCTATGTGGTCTGTGAACATTGCTACGTTATGTGGTTGTTTACATTGCTGACTCTTGCAATGACACTTTTAAGTGTAGGACAAAGAGTTTTTGTGTAAAGGAATGAATCCTAAAAGAATATGGAAACAGGTGGTTAGACATTAGATCGTTGGTGTTAACAGAGTAATCACACTCACTAACAGTCAAAGAAATGATGGGAAATTTTCGACAATAGTGTTATATTATTTATCCTTTGAAGGTTGGAGCCAATCTGACATTGGGCGAGAGGCAAGGTACACTGTGAACAGGTCACCAGTCTATCACAAGGCCAATATATAAAGACAAACTAATTTGTGTTAACATTTTGTGTTTGTCCTCTTCCTGTGTCAACGTGACAGTGTCCTCGTACACAAAGCCAGGTCCATAAGGGATTTTTTTCCCCAGATTGCTGTGGAGGAAACTGACTGGCCTGCACAATGCCGTCTAATACCTTTGGGGTAAACTGGAACTCCAACTGTGAGTCAGGCCTTATCGGTCAACACAGTAATTCTACTGGACAAAAAACAATCCCAACAATCCCAATCCATTTACTGCACATGCCATCAGCTCCGCCACAAAGCAGACTGTCTCCAGGTTACAGATGACCTCCAGACTAATTAATTACATTTCGAAACTTAAGAGACAAATGTACATCTCTCCCATGAGCACAAAGCTTTGCTCTGGCTCTGCTGCCACCAACCTTACACCACTGGCTGCTATCTACCATTATGATATCCAGTGCATTACTACAGACAGCTATCACACTTCTCAGTCAGTGTGTGTTGACTTGAAGTTGAGGATCCAAGTGTATTCATGACCATAGAAATAGTAGTTTGACAAACACACCCTAACTTAAAGTCCCTTATTGGCTTTTTTCAAGGCTTTCAGTTAGTTTTTTAAGCTAACATAAGTATAAATTAAAGTCCTAAAAATGTGATGGATGAAATGATAACTGAGCTTATATGTCAACAGATCCATCTCCATGGCAGAGAGGAGAAAACTTCATTTGCTGAGGTGCAGAGAGAGAGATATGGGTGAGAGCTCTGTCAAAACAGAGCGTGAGTTGGATTTATTTGGGAGAGTAGAGGCTGGAACAGCACTAGGATGATACAGTGCTCATTGTTTTCAAATGATAAATTCAACAATTACACAGTGTTGAGTACTTTGTGATACTCACACTCAATGCACAGGCTGCATATAACCACAGCATTTCCCATAAATAAAACAATGCATTTGAAATCATAATGTCTGGGACTGGAATCTTCATAATCTTCAGAGGTCATTTGAGGAAAGTCCACCAGCTCTAAAATCACCTCCTGAGTGCTTTTAAAAATCAGGGCCACTGCATTCCCACTCCAGTTTTGAGATTTTATTCAGCACAAAATTTCTGGCAGGATCCTTTTCTTCAGTGGGTAAAAGTCAACCCTGTTAGTCACAGGTGTATTCACAGGATCACCAGGTTGATACAGCACTGCCTTATGTAACACACTGCACCAAGTTTAGACAGAAATATACTGTGAAAAAGTACTGTACACTATGGCATCCTGAAGAAGTTAGGCACGAACACATGAACTTTATCAACAGACTGACAGAAAGCTCTCATTTTAGATGACTGTGTATTGTTTGGGGTCACCTGTTGTTATACAGTTAGCTACTGTAAAGCAGTGTGGTCAGAGTGTAAGTGAAGCTGTGTGGCTTGATGGTTTACTGCAGAGTCAACGCTGCAAATATGACAAATATGATAAGCAATACATAAGTACAGTATATGAAATAATGTTGCTCAAACAAATCATCATTATTTTCATTATGAATCAGTCTTTCAGTTATACTTTTGATCAATAGTTCAATCTGTAAAATGAAAATCTGGATCCCCAAAGGCCCAAAGTGAGAGCTTTAATTAACTTATGTTGCCTGTCAAACACAGAGTGTTTAATCTGCAGTGATATAAAACAGAAAAGCAGCATAACATCATTATTGCTGGACAAACAGTAAATCAACTGCAAGAACTATTGATAATTTACTGTTTGTACATGTAATTTAAATGGCTTACGGTGAGACTGTGGCTTCTCAGGTGTCTCTTGGCTGGCTAACTTAACAGAGTTCAGTATGCAAATCAGAGAATTTGACTCACTTACATCTGCACTCAAGAAAATAACTGACTCAGTTTGTAATACAAGTTACTTTCATCTTGATTCAAACACAAACACTCGTCTGTGGAGGGGATGCAGTTGCTGTTTGTAACAGAAAGACCGTGAATGAAGTTAATTTCCCCTGAACAGAAGAAAGACATGAAGTGAGTTTATTAATGAGGCCTATCTGACTTCAGCATGTGTTTGTTATAGATGTGGGGACTTTACAGGGGAACTTCAAAGGAGTATTCACTGTTCAGTGATGAGGTAACTGTCTCCTCCAAAGACAAAATGAATAATGAAATGTTATCATTTCATTTGATTTATTGCATTTGTGCAATAATACAATTTTTGTCTTAAATGTCAGAAAGACATGTAAAGTGACATTAGAGGAGTCTTGGATATTTTATTATTCGTTTGTCCTGAAGATCTGAGGAAAATGTATTGTCTTGTACACGTTGCATAGAGAAATCTATTGTTTACATATTTGATGCCCTACCATATATGGAATGTGAGAGCTTGGTTGTGCCAAACCCACAGTAAAATCATAACCAAGCTGCAGCTAAAGCTATATGAAATGTTTTAGCACCTTAAGCTCATTGTTTTGGTCTTATGACCCACAGCTTTACTCTTTTGGTTGAGTCTTTCGTCAAACTACCTGCCCAGTACCAAACAACAGTCAGACAAAGTTAGCAACAAGCCGGTGAACATCGTGGAACATTTAACCACTAAATAGCTAATTCCTTGGAAGTCCACTACAAGACCAAATCAGAACTAAAAGAAGAATATTAAACTTCACCAAATGACCACAAACACAACACACATACTAATGTTGCTCCATGTCTGCTGGATGTGGAAAAGGTGACTGTCTTGCTCCCAACTGACCTATAAAAAAATAATTAATGAAGGTGCAAAACAGAACAAAGGGAAACATGCCTGAGTCAGGTCTAAGAAATGAAGCTGCTGTATCTTTGCTTATTGCCAGTTTCTAACAGTATTGTGATATGTTCTGTTCTCTATAGTTGTGTTCTTTGTTACATCAACCAGTTTATTTACTGGTTGGTAATTATTTCCTCAACCTACTACCTCCCCAATCTTATCACTGATTTATATCCATAAGGACAGACTCCACTGCACAGCCAGTGATTCCCCATGAAAAACAGTGCACTGGGAAATTAATCTCCTCTCAGAAACAATGAGAATGTTACATTGACTCAAACAATCACAGACATCTGAGCGCAGAATAACATTCCTCATTTGGAAGGTGAGTCATTTTAAAAGGTTGTGATGAAACCATCATTAATATTTCAATATGATAATGATTGCAATGCAATCTGATGAGCTACACCTCCTTTCTTCCTAAGTAAGATGACAGATAATGTAACAATGTGAAATTACAAAACATTAATTACAATAATTCTGAAGAATTTTTTTATGACATTGCTGGGAAATAGAAAAGATTGTTGAAAATGCAAATGTATTAATGATACTGTGTGAGTTTAAAGACGCTTTCTATAAATGTGTGTGCCACACTTCCCTGGAGCTGTCTAGCAATGATTTCAAGATCAACACAGTTCACAGTCCAGTCATAAAAACTCCAAAACAATCAACAAATTAAATAAAAAATATATCTAAATATATCCTTAAAGGAATGCTACTGCATTAGTGAAACATTTAGTTTCACTTTTAATTTCTTAGAGGTTGACTGTTGTGTATTGACCAATAAATCTGTTCCACTAGAACTTCTTTAAACTGTTATCGAGCTTCATATCACAAAACTGACCAAAGAGCTTTAACCACAGGCACGTGCTTCCACAGAAAGTGATCAGGCTTTCCTGTTTAGGAATGCGCAACATGTCCAGCTTCTCTACTGTAGCTGTCACTTCTTTAATTGATTTAAGAAAGCCTGGAATCTCCCCAACCCCCCCTCTGGCTTACTGTCTCACCTATCTCTTTAAATACTTAAGAAATAACCTTGATACTTGGCAGTGCATAAAATAAACTGTCATTAAGATGGACCTCATTTAAAAATTCAGTTGTAGAGTCAGTGCTCTTTTGTGCATTTTCTCATCAATAAGCAGTGTTAGGAGTGAAAAGCGGAGCAGTTACCTCACACAAGCCTCTCAGTGTCCCTCCGAGCTGCTGCTCAGTAGATTCAGTCCAAATATTTCACGTAACTCTCTCCGAGTGATTCCTCTCTCTCCTTCCCTCCGTTAGTTCACCCTGTTGAAAACCACGCTCTATCAGCCTTTCTCTCTCCTCCCTCCTCTCCCCTTCTGTGTATATCCACTCAGCTCTCTCTCTTCCTTTTTCCCTCTAAGTCCCTCCCTCTCTCAGCCTCTTTCTCTCCCACACATCCTCTGACCCCCTCCCTGTCTCTCCCCCTCCCTCTCTCTCTCTCTCTCTCTCTCTCTCTCTCTCACTCTCTCTGTCTCACTATACTTTCATCCAGTCCTCTCCTGATTCTCTGTCCCTCTCATTTACTCTCTAGGTTTTCTTTTCCTCAGAATCAAATGTTTTAACAGCAGAGTTGACTACTGTGGTGATTAAAATGTAAAATAACTTTTAGCTAAAATCTGAGAAAAGCACATATTAGTTTTCTTTTTGACAATGAAATGAAAAGATTAATCTTCTACTCTGTTCCCTGGAAATACATTTAGCCTGTACAGCTACTTTGCAACAGCTAATACATTTTGAAGGAAACATGATCACAGATTACAGTTTCTATTAACAGACTGAGGATATGTTGTTCCTTTACATATTTGGTTAGTTGCAGCTTTGTTGATACTGATCAGTGGTATTTGCCTCATGGTGCAGCGTTTAGCAAAGTAACAGGGTGCAAACACTGCTTGAGCTGGACAGCCTCAGTGGTGGGGAGAGATGGTACAATGATTAAAGTCTCGGACACAAAGACCTCCTTGGATCTCCTCAAGAAGAAACCCTTCTTGACCAAGAGTCCAAGTGAAGTTGTCAGAGATGTGGACCTCTGTCTAACTGATACACATGGGATGGTGAGCTGCTTTTGCTCTGTCTGAGGTCCACTATGATCTCTTTGGTCTTCTTGGTGTTTGGCCAAGGCTGTTATCGGCATGCTGCCAGGTGCTAGACCTCCTCCCTGTAGTCCGACTTATCTTTGTCACTTGTGAGACCAACCACTGTTGTGTTGTTTGCAAAACTGATAATAGTATTGGAACCATGTATAAGTGTGTAGTTGTAGGTGAAGAGGGAACAGAGGAAATGACTCCCTAGGACTTCAGTATTCAGGGTGAGGGTTGAGGAGGTCTTGTTGTCTAAACTAAATAGACTGAAATCTGTTGGTTGGAAAGTCCAGGATCCATTTGCAGAGGGGGGTGATTCCCACATCGCTGAGTAGGCAGGTTTTGAGAGTGGCCAGAGTCATCTCCTCATTGATGCATTGTTTGACAATGGTTACCCCCACAGACAGTCTGGTTGTCAAATCATTAAATACCACGGCTACTTTTGTTTTTTTATGTATTTGGTACAAAGTAGAACCAGATCCAACCAAACACAGTGTTAGACACTTTAGTTGAACCAATTCAATCAGTGTTAATACTGGAGGTTATTTAGATGTGACTTTTAGGACACCTCAGTCAGAAATTCATAATACCAGTTGGAATTACTACCAGGAGGCTGATGTGAACTGGTAACAGTCTGTGTGATATACACAGTTTACTATGAAGACTGGAGTCAGTTGGACAGAGCTAGCTCACACTGTCCAAAGTGAAAAAAAAAGCCTGAATGTGAAGCATCAAGACTACATGTGAAGCAAAAAGACAAAATGAACACTAATTCTCCCTGAGGGCATAAGGTATGGACACAACCACCAAGCTGAGAAAACCAAAAATCAGCTCTTGTCCTGAGGTTTTATGACCACAACTTATTCACAAGAGGGAGTTACTGGTAATGGCCCTGTGATGGACTGGTGATCCGTACAGGGTGTACCCCGCCTCTCGCCCTATGACAGGTGAGATAGGCTCCAGTACCTAAGACACTGAGCAGAAGTACCAGGTGGATAGATGCTTTTTTTTCTTAGCATGAAATAGCTCCAACATGCAGCTTATGTTAAAACAGAAATTGTAATTAATAATAAAAGGAATACTAAGAATTTGTAATACCACTGCTTATGTGTGGCTTCACCAAAACAAGATACAACATATTCATCAGTAAGCATTAGAGGTAGCTTTCTTTTTTTTCTTCTTTGATCAGAGCTAGCTGAGTCCTCTTGCCACCCAAGGCTAACCACATCCTGACTCCAGCTCTGTACCTCACACAGATACAGCACTGATATTAACCGTCATCTCACTCAAAGAAAGTGTATTAACCAGAAGGAAAGAAGAGGAAAAAATGGCTTAAACATTACTGAATTATATTCAAAGCCAAAAAAAACAACCTGAAAAACAAATAAGCAGATCATAGTCCTAAACAAATAAACTGATACCTACGATGAGACAATTATCAATGTAACATATTCTCTCTGTCTCACTGTGTCTCTTTCAGCACATTCTGTTGTTGAAAATGTCACAAATTTATATTTCTCTCTTCCTCTGGCGGAGCCTCTCCCTCTGCCTCTTCCTCGCTTTTCACTTTATCTTGTTCCCTTGTTCCCTCCCTCTCCTCTGTCCCCTCCAGTCCCCCTCACACATCCCTCCCAGTAAAGATAGTTCTGAGTTGTTGACAGAGTATCAGTCGAGAAGGTTCCAGGCAAACGGTCTGTTCCTCTGCTGGCTGTTTTTTCTGTGTTGTAGCTGAGATGCTATCTGACTGCATCTCCCCTGAGTTTCTCAGGCAAGGCTCTCTCTCTGCACTTAATCAAACACACACACAGACAGACACACACACACACACACACACACACACACACACGCACACACAGTCTTACAAGTATGCCTGTTATGACAGCCAACAGTGACTCCTGCATGAATATGAGCACAAACAGAGGATGAATTTACCCACAAGTGTGTTTGTATATGAAAAAAGCAATATCATGTATGTACAGAAATACACACACAAACACACATTGGTCTGATCTGTATTATCTTATCCCAAGCTTCACTTACCATGAAGCTAATTCTAACCTGAAACTTAAAACCAAGTCTTAGCACACACACACACACACACACACACACACACACACACACAAAAGTAACCCATGTGTGACACGTATGCAGACATGCACACACTGAAACATACTTGTGAGGTGACCTGCATTCATGGCCAAACACGCAGCAGGTAAACACACACACACACACACAAGGACTAAACTGTGGATTAGCATCCACCCCCCCACTCCCCCATCTTAAAGCCTGACCCTGCAGGGGTCTCTGGTGTGGTAACCAATTACAGACTTAACATGTGATGAGATGCTGTGTTGGAGCATGTGTGTGTTTACACAGAAGCCTGGCAAACACTGCTAATACATTTTTATAAGTATGTGTGTGTTGTGGAGAATCTCATGCAGCCTCATTACTTGACAACATGCAGCTCAGTCTCTTAGGCTGAGGAATTTGACAGATGATCAGAAGCATTCTATGTGTCTTTAATCTAAGTGCTAATCAGAAAAGCTGCAGCTCTTGCATTTTTGATCGAGCTTTGATGGATGAATGTCCCTCACTGCTGACTGACCCAAATACAAACACTCCAATCTCTTGTACTGCTCCTAATATTTTTCTGTCTGACTGTCCTTCCTTTCTTCTTTTATCTCACTGATGGACTATTGTGGTGTCCCCCACTTTGTCTCTCTCTTATCTCACTCAGTCCCTGTCTTCTTCCAAATCTGATGACAAGTCAAAAACAGGTTAAAAGGAGAAATATACATCTTAAGTGGAATTATTGATCTCAACAGTAAGTCAAGAACTGGTGATCTCATGATTAAAATAGTTATTATAGGGCGATCGATCTATTTCATATGTGTGTGTGTGTCCATAATCCATACTAAGGCTAAGCAGGTTTTGAGCATGTAATGTGCTAACACTGGGAAAATCACTAACTGTGACCTGGGTTTGGAACCTCAGTACAGTCTGAGAACCAAGTGAACAAATATTCCTTGATTTAAATGATAATTGCTTCATTAAAGGGTCCCTGTGGAGTGTCCTCGTAAACAAACAGAAGTTATATTTACATTCAGTGTTGGTTAGCTAGCATCAGCTCTGAACATTTTCAAACAACACTAAGCCCTTTCATTGTATAATATTCTATTCAATTCAGCATTATTGAGATTGCACAAAATCATAACACGTCTCAAAGCACTTTAGAGAGTAAGATCAAGATCTTACAAATATTATAATGAGAAACCCAACGGTTCCCACAGTGAGCGAGTGCTTGATGACAGTAAAGAGGAAAAACAGGAATAAACCTCTGACAGAGCCGGGCTCAGGGTAGGCAGCCATCTGTCTCGAGAGGTTGGTTGAGAGGAAAGAAATTGGGTCCTGAACAAAGTCCTGTACAAACTGTACAAAATACATATATGACAAATGTATATTTTGCTCAATAAAGCATTGGCTAGTTTTCATGAAAGGCTGAATACATGTAAGACTACTTGATACAACAAAACAAGTCAATACAGTGGTCAGATGTTGTATTTAATATAGTCTGGCATAATGCACTGGATTCTAATCATTCAGTGTGTCTTGTCAGTGCTGATAGGATACACTCAATTGTTCGTACACTGTGTTGTTTCACACTGAATTGATTGTGTAGTAAAGTAAGGGGCAATGTTAATGAACTGACCTTTGTTTATTCAATACTGTATTATCAGTAACTGAATGATTGTATTTTAATATAATACTTTTGTATTATATCATGTTTACAATAGCTGCTTCTGGATCAGCTATGAATACCCCCTATCTTCCTCCTTCAGCAGCTTGTCTAACAAATCTAAGACCCAAAATTTGATCTGATTAATGTGTGACCTAGAAAAACATTTCTAACATCTCTATGTCTTATTTGGGGAACAAAAACATGGCTTTCACTTTATTCAAAAAACACTGCCCCATTATCCAGACAGCAATAAGGTTTTCCCACGAAACATACTTGATTTTTATTATTCATTCACTCATCCATTCATCCATCCATTCATTCATTCATTATCTATATTGCTTATCCTTAAGCTTCGTGGAGGGGCTGGAGCTTATCCCAGCTGACACCAGGCAATTGCCAGTCTATCGCAGGGCCACAAAATAAATTAATGGAATATAAGTGTAATTTCTAGGAGGCAGGGTTGGTCTAATGCATTTTGCATTGCTTGTGTATTTTCTATCCAAGCTTGTATAACTGTTGCTGGCTTATGCCTTAGGGAATGTGTATTAGACCCACATTAAGTGATTTCTGTAATCAAATAGTGATTCAAACCTTTGCCAATAAGATTAGGTTAGCCTTGTGTTCCAAACTGTCTGTGGCTGAACAAATAACCTTTCCATCTCCTTCTGGAAATCTTCAGGGACTTCATGACTAATGAAAAGGGGCTTGGAGAAAAGTTCTACATGAAAGCTTTACTGCTCCAGTCCGATTTAACACTCTTCATTGTTCTGAAGTCCCTCCGGTAGCAGATCCCAGTGATCATCAGGAGGTTTCTAAATTGGTCTTGCTAGTTCCCCTAGAGAAAATCCCTACAGGCATCTTTTAGCAGACCCTGTAGAAAGCACCTTGACAACCACTTAACCAGTGTTCCACTCCTGGTGAAGATCTATTGGGTAGGGTTTGTGTGCTCTATAAGGCATTCCTCTAAAATGATCAGTCAATATTAGGAGCTGTATGTAGCTGGCCATGTGCTCCTGAGCTTTAGGTCACTCCCCTGGTTACAAAAAGCTGCATTCAAAAGCTGAATAATCCTCTGGGACTGTTTGAATCAGGCAGGAATCTACAAGAGCACTATAATTACTCTAAGATGGACAAAAAAACAACATACATACAAATAGAAGCCTTGTTGTTCTTAGGAATTATGTACATGTTCACACATTTTATGTCTAATGCTAATGATGCCAAGGCAGGAAGTAATGCCCTTTATGTAGTCAGGTGAATAGTAAGGGTGTAGTGTCCAGAATGGTGGGTGGGCATGTAGCCCTTCATGCAAGAGACCAGAGTTCATAAACACCCTAGTGACCAGGATTTAAGGCCCAATAATGAACCACTCAGGATCCAGTTTGTGTTCAACTGGCGGACCTTTGTTGTATGTCATCCCACATCACTCTGTCCTGATTTCATATTGTATCTCTACTTCTTTCAACTAATAAAAGCATAAAATGCCCAGAAAGTAAAATAAAATTGTGAAGAGTGCACAGCCTATTATAGACCTGCTTCTTCATTATCATAACCTTAACCATAAATTCAATCTCTCCCTAATCTTAACTGTACTTAATCCCCCATGTGCAGATATTGTGGGAAATGGGTACTTACAAAACACTGGTATTGAGTGTAAAAAAATGTTGTAAGTGTCATAAAGTCACTGTTTTGCAGATCAGCCAGTAATGATATTCCCAGTAGATCCCAGTGCTAGCTTCATTTTAGAGCATAGCATACTTAAACAAGGGGTGAACTAGAGAGCACTTACTATACCTACAAGGCTGCATAAAGTTCAGTCAGTGGCTCAATCCCCACCTCTCAGAGAAACACAATGCTAGCTTTCAAAGCAGCTTACTTTTTCTGTTTGAAACACTGAACAAAAACACTGTGTTGACGACATCTGAGAGTTGCAACCCAAAAAGCTGATGTGATACAGGGAACATCAACATGCTCTCAAGGCCAAAAATTTTTACACAAATGTAAGCACAAGCATGTTTTGATGAAAAACTTACACAATAAATGAGGGGAATGCAAATGAGGAGGTCAGAGGTCTCATTTGAAAAGTCTGTTTTTTTTTCCTAGTTAATAGTCTAGCTGTCAGTCTGTCCCATATTTTCTACTGTTTTTGTTGCTAATTAAGAGTAATCCCTCCTCATAATTAGGTCCAAACTCAGAGGGAAAGAGACCAGTGTGCTAATAAATACTAATAGCTGTCAAAGAATGATATACTGTTTTTTAATTAAAACAAATAAAAATAAAAATACAGACATACACAGTCAAGCGCAGAAATAAGTCATCGTCTTATACAGTAGGTATTAATTCATGCTGCAGTACAGTGGGTTCTTGTTGCTGGCAGAAGCTTTATATATCTCTGAAAGGCATTAGTAAATCAAATACACTCTCTCCTCCATCAGCACAAATGAATTAAAAAGCAGTTTGTAGCACAATGAAGGCACATGTGTGTGTGTGTGTGTGTGTGTGTAGTGTTTTGGGTGATTGGTGTATATGTGTAGCATTTAGCATGCAATCATGACCACAACATGCATGCTGTTGTTGTCTTCTCTGCAAAGTCAATTAAGATGTACTACAGTGAAGTGTTTGTGAGTAGATTCAACACTGCTGCAGATATATATGTGTGTGTGTGTGTGTGTGTTCGTTTGGTCAGCCCCTGCACAGATGGTATGGCGTGCCCCTTTAGAGATGCACAACCTAATCCTTCAAACACATGGTGGGCTTAAGAGATGTGTGTGTGTGTGTGTGTGTGTGTGTGTCAGAATCAGAGAAAGAGGGTGTGTAAATGACACAAGACAATAGTATGTATGTGTGTGTGGGTTGGGGTGGGGTGGGGGTGGTATTGGGACAGAATGTAGCACACAATCTAGCAGTAATGGCCATGAATATGAAATATTAATGTTAGCATTCTGCATGTGAAACGAGTCCTCATAAACATATTAAAACACACACTGGTATAAAGTTATGCTCTTTTTTATTGAAATTACTTCCTTTGCGTCTATACTCACATTCACACACACAGCTTTCCATAGGTAAAAAGAATAAGTTTGTTTTTCAGTCATCTAATATTTAAAAGCCTCCAATTTGGCATAAAACTGGAGCACCAGCACCTCCTGATCCAGACAAAATACCACCAACTTTGGTCTCAGAATTCATTTTTAGGATTGTGAGAAAAGAGCAGAGGGCTAATATATATGACCTATCTCTAAACATGCAGATTTTCCTAATGAAAAACTGTAAATGTACACTGAGATACAGTAATCATAATATAGTAAGTTATGGAGGTATGTGTATGGATGAAGCTTGGATACTTGAATAGATAGTGAATGACTGTAGCTGGTGAGTTAATGGCTAACACACTAGTCAGGTGGGAACATGCCAGCACTAGACAGTCATAACTGTGGTCACAATAGTTCTCACTATAGTCATAGCCTAAGCTTGCTGACTGTCAGTTAGTCAGCTTGGTCCCCAACAGCACATTAACTTTATACTGTTTATTCCACAGATATATTTGTTCCACCAACTCCAGTCTCACAACTGTCTGCAAATGTTTTAGCAGTTTGTACTCAGAAAAGTGGATGTCGAAAAATATCTAATAAGCTTCAATAGCTTCCTCCATTTTGGACTCCTTCACAGGTAAGCAATGTTAAGACCACTTTCAAATGGTCAATATAAGCTAATTTTGCATTGTTTTGTTTATGAAAGTTAGTACAGGTTGTGTCCTGATGGTGACATAAATTTTTCTGGTCATCCATCCAATAGTAAATGAACTGATGGATAAACATCAAAATGCTTTAAATCCCAAATTAATGCTATATTCACAGTGTCTCGGAAAAATAGCTTTGGACGCTTGGGTGGACTCATTGACTCCATTATGGTGTAGGTGGTGTAAGTTGATGGTCCCAAGCTGGACTGACCTTTGCGACTGCAGACGATTTCTGACAGCTACTGCTTATACTGTAATTAAAGATGGAGGATGAATTAATAAGAACCATTTCTACCAATACAGTAACAAATCTAAATCATATTAAGTGAACCTCAAAGTGTTATCAGCCATCATCATACCATTTTATTTTCATCAGTGATTTGTAATGGTTTTTAGAGGGCACAGACAAATGATATCACCCTGTCATTGGTAACATAAGATCAGTAAATGAAAAAGGTGACACTGGATCACTGATCACTAGCATTACTAACATTGATATGATTTTCGACCTGTGCTTTTCCTGTTATGGCGGTCAAAACTGTTTTTACAGATGACACTTTGTTGATTGTGACTTTTGGATTCTAGAGGCTACTTTGTGTCAGTTTCAGTTTCATTCAGAATGTGGATGGAATTATTTTAAATATGACAATTTATCACTCACTCACATCATCTGCCTGATTGTAATTGATTGACTGACTGATTGATTCTCAGTTAGCATATACCTGTCGGAGAAATCAGCTCTCTCTGATCCTTCATCCCAGTTACAGCTGCAGTTTAGCTGACATTTAAGAATCAACTTACTGGAGAAAGCCATTGGAAAAATGTCATGTGAGAAGGTGGTCTAACACCAAACGACTGATACCAGCATCATGACATAATGAGCCAGTGCTCAGTCCAGTGGCTGTTAGATATGCATGTTGCAGAGAGGATGGCTTTTGCTCAGTCTGTGTTTGGGGAGCTGGGTATTGACACCTTTGGGTGTTGAGAGGATGTTACCTTTGTGTCATACTGTGCTTTGGCACTTTAAAAGTCCAGCTTGTGTTTGCCATCCTCTGCTGATGTCCTCAGTCAGTCTCTCTGTCAAATCTGCCACTCTAACCTGTGTGCTGTGAGAGGCTGTCACCTGTGTCTGTATAGCTTTTCACAGAGGAGGGTGTATATCAGAAGACTGACACCACCTGTTACTTAGCAACAATAAGTTGAAGTCTACTGCTACTCTCTTATGTTGGGATTGTTTTTTTTTCCCCCCCAGGGCTCTGAGTCTATAATAGACTCTTTAGATGTGTTCACATAACATTGTTTATAGGACATAACCAGTGATGTTTATAGCCACAGATCACGTGGATTATCTTTCTTAAACTATAGCTAAAATCAAAGTGAGTTAGTAGAAATAATAAGAGTGATACTATTACATTATAAAATATTCAGGGCAACAGCAGTTGAGTGTTTTGCATGTTGCCAAAAGGTCTGCAGAGACAATTCCAGTCAAGTGGCTAGTGCAGACATGGTCACAACAGCAGCAGGACAGGGACATTTTTTGTGAGCAAAGACAACCGCTAAAAAAGTAGAAAGATGGCATTAGAAGAGAGTGTGGATTGATGTCATAGATAAGGGAGAAACCAACAGTTACAGTGATGAAAATATTAGCACTGCAGTGATAGTAAAACATGATGGGAGCTGTAGTTTTTGTATACTAAAAAGTTCATCATAATGTAACTGTTAAAATCACAAAGGGCCCGTACTTTAATAAGAAGCGCTGTGGGCCAGCATTATCAAATCCAAATATGCTGGTATTATGTCTTTTTAAAATGTAGATTCTTCAGTTACTGTTTCTAAGGACATAATCATTTCCCACTTCTATTCACATTGACCTGTGACTGGCAGTTACTATTGACTTGTGTGTTTTTAGTCGTGTGTGCTGAGTGCTATTCAGGAAGGAGAGTAAATGCTCCTTTTCTCAGCCTAGAACACGATTTCTTCCTTTTCCCTTTCATGTTTGGTAAATCTTCAGAGTATTTGTCTACCTCTCTCTTCCTATCTGTCTTTCCAGATTTCTCTGGTCCTCTGTGTCTACCTCTCACTTGTCTTACTCTTTATTTGTATGTCTCTGCTTCTTGACCTGAAATGGCCTGCTTCCATCCCAGCAAACAGAGTGACATCCTGATGGAAGAGCTCTCTCAGCTCTTATTGTGCTTTGTGGTGCAGACAGTCATGGAATGAGAGTAAACACACCCTTTATGCTGTTATGATTCAGTTGTTCATCACGCTAGACAGAGTTATATCTTATTTTCTTGAGCTCATACTCCACACAGGTTCACATTTCATCAGTCTTTCTTTCCCAAAAGTCTTTTCAAGTGGAAAAAAAGTTGCTTGACTTTTACCTTTGATGCTTGTGCATTTTTTGTAGTGTCTTTTGTATGTGGAAACAAAATGTCTGGAGAGAAAATTAGTATTGTCATTTATCCAAAGCACTGCAGGAAGAAAACTAATGCGCGCATGGAAGGCTAATGTTGTCTCAACATTAGCATGTTACATGTTACAACTATACACACAGGTTTGTATGAAAAATGACCACGACAGTTTAGAATAAACATTTCATTCAGCATGTTGGAGGCATATCCGTGTTATTCATATTTACATGATAAAGATCTCTTTGTATGCAAGATGTCCTTTAGTTCCTATGCAGAAAATATCCAGGCACAGTGTATCTTTTTTCATTGAACTAATCTTTATTCCTGCAAGTTCTTCCCATTTCGTGATTTGTTTTTTTTAATGGGGGGGTGGTCCAACAGGAGCACTACTCCCCACACCACCAACCAACAAACAAACCCAGGTTGTACTCCTTAGCCATAACTTTCTAATTCTGCAATTCCATTTTCTCCAGTCATCCCTTTTCTATAGGCCTAGCCTAAGTCTTAATATCATAATTACAATTATAATTTAGATTTAATAGGGCTACATTTGGGTCATATACATATTTTGTGTCAGCCCATTCTTTTATTGGATGTGGACATTAAGCATTTTAATAATGTTTATTTCTCAAAACACACTGTAGTTTTGACAGCGCTAACTTCACCCCAAATTATGTGACTGTAGAAGGGCATATGAGTTACAAGCATGGTTGGAGGTTAGTTTTGATATCACTGAGGTTGGGTCCCCCCAGTTCTTCCAAAGATCCAGACGAATCATCTCCCCATAGATTTCTGTTTTTCACAACCTGAATGTCCTTCATCTGATTTTCGAGCTGCATCAGCCTTCCCATTAGTTCATCTTTGCATTTTTATCTCTCTTGGTCTCCATTTTGCAGAGCTTGCTTCACAACACTGAGAGCCAAGGCCATTCCTCCTGCCACAGGAGCCTTTCTTTGTCCAGGTCTTCCTGGACCTGGGTCATCTTTTCCATCAGGCTGATGGTTTCCTGTTTTTTCTCAGCCAGGAGATGGGTCCAGTCTTTCTCCCACTGGTATCTGGACTTCCCAGGTTGAGTTCAGCCTGGACCAGAGCATTTTCAAGTTTGGACATTTCCTCATCCCTTCTGGCAAGGTGTGTCTCAGTCTCCTCTCTATTTTGGTCTTATCTTGGAGAGCGCCCTCTAGCTGCTGTATCTTTAGAGATTTTCATGATTTCTTGATTTCTTCTCTGCTGGTTCCATTGTTCTTTCAGGAAAAGAAGGATAGGTTTGTTTGATAGGTTTCTTTTTCGCTGTTTGCTGAACTTCTGTTCATATTGAAAAGAATTGTACAATTTGAGATAAATCTCTCACTTTGAGGTTAAAGTCACAGGGAATTATGACATTAAGTGTGAAAGCCATAATCTAACAGTAAGTGCAGTTTTAAAAAAATGGAGGAGACACTGTTGATTTTCTCGACAACCACTCATTCAAAAAAACTTCACAGTGTATACTGCACTTTTGTGAGGTCCCATGGTGGTTTTGTCCTCCATTTCTCCTGACTGTTCAGGTGCTCCCAGTGCTGTCAGCATGTTAAGTCTCTCACTGTGTAAATTAAACAATCATGCTGCTACAACTGCAGTGGACAGTGCTCTTGTCTAATGAAACTGTCAAGTGTTGACGTTATGCCCACATCATTTGGAGGGTTCACAGTTTACATCTTTTTGCACCAAATATATTTACTATTCACCAGCTGCCTTCATTTTTATTTTAGAATGTAAAATTAATAGCTCTAACACATGACAAATCTGTCTAAAATGCTATATAATACTAAAGTAAACAAGATATTAGATATACACGAGTGATGGGGCTGAGATAAAGAAAAACAAAACATTAATTTAAGCCTGGATGAGGATACAGTGAGTGCCTACAGAGAGCTCTTTATTTTCTTTGTCTGTGCTCAACTTGAGATGCATGATTTGACTTTAACAGAAGGCTGGGATGAGAACAGATTCAGTTCATAGAGAGAGCTCTCTTCTTTCTCTGCCCGAGATCTAGAAAAGAGACAAAAGTTGCAGAAATCTAAGAATTATTTTAGAGCTTGCTGAGATCTCTTTTGAAACTTAACAAACATGCAATGCTCCACAAAAGAAAGGCCCAGTTGGTTCAGCAAGCGTTTGAGAAGGTCTTAAACCAAAACTGCACAAATGAGTGGAAGGACACCATTATTAGGGGGTTCAGCACCAACAAGCTACATCAAATCATGTTTCAGTGATGCAGTGTAGTGTGTGTGTGTGTGTGTGTGTGTGTGTGTGTGTGTATGTGAAAGAGAGACTGTGCTGCACTTTTTGAAATTTGAACTAGGTTAGTTTGTTGGTTGCTGAACCAACCATACCGTCATCACTCTATACCCTCTACACCTGACTGCTGGCTGACACAGGAAAAAGAAAGTACATAATAAACTGAGGAGAAACAAACTAAAGCCAAACTTAGCAAAACTCCCTATGCCCACTCCCCTCTCTGAGATGTGGTTCAGCCTAACAAGGTGATTTAACATTGGCTGCAGGCCTGTGGTTGCATGCTCATGTGTGCACTCCATGAACACACACCCCCTGTAAGTCGAGAGAGAGGTTAGCATGATCTTTCAAAATAAAATACATAACCACATCAAAATAAACTTCCTGTATTAATCCGTAGTG
This sequence comes from Lates calcarifer, assembly GCF_001640805.2. Classification (NCBI taxonomy): domain Eukaryota; kingdom Metazoa; phylum Chordata; class Actinopteri; family Centropomidae; genus Lates; species Lates calcarifer. Next base: position 23,331,592 of record NC_066836.1, read on the forward strand.
TCACCTCAGTGAGGGGGAAGCTTGTCAGCTCCCTCACAGATGTGTATGTGCTTTATGTAAGATTTTTACAGGACTTCCCTCTGATTTTATGAACATGGTTGTAAGTATTTAATGGAATAATGACTGTTGATTGGTCAATGCTATGCTGCGGCAGCTGAATGTTGGTTTGATCAGGGGTCAGAGAAGTCCACACTACTCACTTCTTTAAGTGTCTGCCATGTTGTTTCAAGTTAGTCTCACGCCAAACTCAGCACTTTGTTAAGTTACACTGTAAGTTATCTAATAATCCTTTCATGGAGTGGACACTGGTGTCATGTGGGTCTACTCAGCACTCATGGGACATGCATTAAACTCAGTCACATGTAGCAGCAGTCGCCCAGCTGCTTCTCACTGTTACTACAGACCCCAGTCTGAAGACTTCACTGTTTCACTAAATAACATCAAACAATTACTTGATAAAAGTTAAGATTCTTAGAGTTAGGATGTTCCCTCTGTGTCTGTGTGGGTTCTCTCCAGGTTCTCCAGCTTCCTCCCACAGTTCATAGGTTAACTTGTGACTCTAAATTGCTGTAGGTATGAATGTGAGTGTGAATGGTTGTTTGTCTGTATATGTTAGCTCTGTGATAGACTGGTGATCTATCCAGCTGAGACTGGCTCTAGCCCCCCAGTGACCCTTAGGGATAAGGCTTTAATAGAGCCATTAATACTATAACTTTGACAAACTCACATTAAAAAAAAAAAAAAAAAATCCTGTACAGCTTTTGTTTTGGAGGTATTTGAGAATAATAATCAGAAACTGACTGATATGTTAATTAGCTGATATTAGCCTCACAGGCATATCTTTATTCCTAACATTCTACCTTGAACACTGACTGTCAGACTTGTTGTGAACATGTGGGATCAAACAGAGTCCACATGTCAAACACCTCAACAGATATAAACGTTGTTTTCCTCCTTCTTATTCTCTCTGTTCACCTTATCTACCCTCTGTCCACAGCAGCAGGCTGAGAGAAAATTCATTTGTTGCTAAGAGTCAAAACAATGAAAAAAAAAATTAGTAACAATTTAGTTCACCATGGCTACAGAAATTACTTGCTCATATTTGTTTGCATCCATTCCTTAAAAAAGGATATTTAGATACCAAAAACATGGTTTTGGTAAACTGGGTCTTAACTAATGCACAGGGCACACTCAACTGCAAGTAACCATAGCAACAATATTTGACTCCCACTGGTGAAATTAAAGTAAGCCCTTCACTGGTACTGCTCATACTACCTACATTTAAAATGCATTTTGCTCAAATAGATTAATTATTCTTTTATGTATTTTTGTTTAAGTCACATCTGCCTAAAAAGTGTTAATATTTCATCCATAAAAGTGCTTGAATCATGTCTCTGTATGAACACAGACAGAATGTGTTTGAACTTGTTTCACTGGCTTTGCACTGGTCAGTTGTACATGGAGTCTCTAAGGAATTATACTCTATTGAAGACACTTAAGTAGTCTTTTACAATGTTTTAATTCAAGTTTTAGCCGAGTTGTAGGGGTAACATGACAGAGTGAAGCTGCAGGCATGTCAGACACAAAGCAGGCACAGCTATGTGAATGAATGGAGTGTTATACCAGCTGGTTGAGGATTTGCAATCTGTTGAGGGAAAATATATGTGTGTATGCTCTTAACACTGTACCATTTTGATACAGTTTGCTGTTGTGATGCTATTCACAAGTAGTGCACTAGCATTCTAGGGCTAACATAGCTTTAATGTTCAGACTTACACACTCTTGTGAGTAGTTTACTCACTTAAAAACATGAGTCTTAGTTAAACATACATTATATTTATCAGTCAGTCTGCTTTCATATTGTTGCACTATATTTATTTACAGTTAATACAAAGTGTACATGAGTTTGTATTCAACAGATACTTTCAGAAAAAAGTTAAATTCTAAATTGAACCAAACTACTAAAATGTTGACTTTAAAGTTTGTGTAGTGCATCAGCAAGCTCACTGTGGAACAATTTGTCAGCTTGCTTGAGGCCCTCTGGCTCGTACACACCAGAGCAGCCTTGAGGGCAGATGGAGACTGACAGAAAAAACCTGAACATACAGTCCTACGTCTGTCACTGTGAACCAGACTTGGATGTCTCCAGGTGTGTCTTTGCAGAGCTCTGGAGCAGCATTGGACTGTACCCGCCGGTGATGGGAGCTGGGTTTGGAGTTGGTCTATTGTGATTGAGCCAGTAGGGAGGGTGTGATCAGAGATGGAAAGATATTATATGATAATGCTTTCTTTTTGATCTCACCCCATATCCTGGCCATGAACATATCAAGTGTCTTTGCCACACACCAACACACTGGACAAGAGCACATTTGACTGAGATCTGTGCCACACCACAGGGCTCATCAAAGTAGAGTAGCTCGCAGCTTACATAGCTAGCTAACGTAAATCCAGTTTTCTATTCAAGATTATCATCAATTTAAGTTTATACTATGCTGTAAATAGCTGAGTCAGCTGAACACATTTAGCTGATGTTAGCATTTAGCTCAAAGTGTGACAGAAGCACTACCATGAGTGCAGACAGTCTAGTTTATAGGGTTTATAGGGACAAACATTTCATTGGAGAAGTTTAATGTAGAAAAACTCTCAAGTATCTTGTTTATTGGCCACTCATAAATAATTCACCTTACTGAGTGGTCTGTGAAGACCCTGTACACCCACACAGGCATCTTCACATTTTCTGGTTCATTAAACTTCAGCTCAGTTTGAAACTGGCTGCCGTTGTGTCGTAATTATGTGAAGGTGTCACATCTTCCACCCATAAAGATAAACCAAAACTAATCAGTGGATCAGACCGATGTCAATCAAACACTGTCTGTACACCCCCACACAGTCCTCAGAAGAGATCTAATCAAGAAAATGCTTCACTGGCTTTATTTCATGCATTTATTAAATTTACTGTATCTCATAGCATCAGATATTTATGAGTCAAAGTGACAAAATGTCCAAGAGAGCAACCTCCCTTATTTATTTATTTTTTTTATCTTTGCTTTGTCACCCTGGTACTTTCTAGCATCAACATCACTAAATGAATGGAACTGGACTTGTTTCAGTCCCTAAACCTCACTGAGAAGCTTCTTCGTGTTTTTTGGCAGTGTAGTGTATGCTGATCCACTGAATGTGTCGTATCACGTCTTCTTTAAAAATAGAGGCAAGCAGACTGCTGCATCATGTAATAGGTTAGATGGGCACAGGTGCAAAAGTGCACATCCAGTATCTCCTTCACAAACAAGTATACACTCCCTCGCTCCCCTGATGCCAAGAGAAGAGTGGCTGACCTCAGACTACAGAGGGCGTCTGAAAGTCTCTTTGGTAAAAATGTTCATGCATGACTGCGGGGGGTAAAAAGTGAATTAAGCATTTCTTTTGGGTTTTTGGGTTAGTACTCACCCAACACTGACCAAACTGACAAAGATACATCTATTTTCCCGAATGCCAAAGATATGGGTGATTATATGACACAACCAGTGAAGATACAGTACATTATAGCAAAAATAGATCTTGCTACTGAACCATTATTAAATCCAAACACAATGGGAGGTTTTGTTCTGGCTTGTCAAGATGAAAAACTTATTATGACAGTCTGCTGACTGACTTATGGCTTGTTTGCAAAGTAGTCATAAAAATAATAAAATAGTCAATAGTAGAATGTCAGTTCACAACAATTAATACAACAAAATAAGAAAAAAATATATTCTTCAACCATCATGATCACTAACAGCTTCATAGACAGAGAATGGTGCAGTAATTTTGTACAGGCATAGATGGACTATACACTAAAAAAAGAGCTTTAAAATTTTGTATTGTTAACATGAGAAGGCCACTTTTTTTCAGTATAACAATGTGTAATTAAAACTTATAGATGTGCACCAACTCTTCACTAGAGACCTTTCAAAATAGCCAGTTCCACAGGTTAGGCAGTATCATTCAACCATTATATAACCATTCCCATTATATTTGGTATATGCACATATTCATGTCTCCCTATGGATGAATTGATGGATGAAGTGATTCCCTAACTTTCATGCACTGCCATCATCAGATCAAATTTTCACTGTTTCCAATGTTTTGGTTTATGATTAAATACCTGCAACAGATCAGCCTCAGCTGCTTATGTTTCACACTAATAAGCAAATGTTAGCATTCTAACATGCTTATGTCAGTTTTAGTCTAAATAAACCAAACATTTGTCCAACTCAACCCTGTCTTTTTGCTTGCTAACATTTAGCCACTGATACACCTGCAGTCTGGGTTATGTTCAGAGCTGGAGAATGTGTGAACAGTAGGAGTAGAGGCATTTTGCTAATTGTCAGTAAATATGTCAAAACCATTGTTGTGGTTGTTAAACCACCCATCCGCTCGGAGCTGGTCAGTATTCATTTACTGAGACTTACAAAGGTATGCACTTGCTTTCCTATCATTAATCATTGTATCTCATCTCCAAATCCTCCGAGGAGCCTTAGTTTGGTGAGTAGTGATCTTTTCCTGTTGGACAAAATATTGTCTGAAAACCCGAGCTGAGATAACCCTGATAACATCATCAGAGTTAGTTTCTCAGACTTTAAAAAGAGCCACACAGGACATGTAACAACTGTTTTGAAAGGCTGAGTGGCATTTATCATGACTGGTAATCTTAATGTGTAAAATTAAGTTTATCTTTGATACTGAGATAAGAAAATTTAGATTTATAGTGTTAACTTTATGTCCACTAAGTGTCTAGATAATATAAAAGCCCAGTCATTAGTCTTAGGCAATCAGATCACCTCTGCTTTTTCTTTTGAAAGTGTTGCACTTTCTACTGTGGTGCTCTAACAGTTTTGTAATAGATGAGGAGACCAGGCAGGCTGCAGCAGAAAAGCTTTTCCCAAGAGGGAACTGATGTCCTTGGATGCAGATGGCGTGTCGCCAAGGGCAGATGATGTTCTTTTTTAGTTGAATTCATATTTCTGCAGGCACTGAATTTCCTGTCATGTTTTGCATTATTTTGTCATTTCCCTCCAGTTTGTTTTACATGACTGATTAAAAAGGTTACATTCACTTAATCCCTGGTGACAATAACACTACAACATTCAATAATACAAGGAAAGCCAATTGTCAGTTTAAGCTACTTGCATAATTCTGTTAATTTAATGATAACCCCACTTTATGTTTTTATGATTATGATCATAATGATAAAATGTTCTGGTTTTGGATGAGGACGTGGAGGGAGGAGTGGTGAGCTGTAGCACTTCTGTGAAGTTGAGTGATGCTGACTGGGGAGGAAACTGTGAAATGTCCTGAAGGTCTGTGATGGAGCTGTGTGATATCCTGTGTCTAGAACATCTCACTGATGTCTGGTCCATGCTGCTGACTCCTGATCATTTCACTTTATACATTTAAATGCTGTGTGGAACACTAAGTTATTACAAGGCAGTTTGAAGTTTCTAATATCACAGAAGTCATTTTTGAGGATCTTGGTTGTTTTACCCACATAAGATAAGAGTTATGCATCTGTAGGAGCTTGTAGGGGTTACATAAATCTAAAAGGTACACCATTTTACTTTTAACAGTTGTGGTGTATGCAGTCATTGTTGGTTGCTGAAACACTTAAAATGACCAATATGTAGCCCTTCTTTTTCAGCCAGAAACCATGAAACTTGTTAGTAGATTTATTTGTGACATCAGCAGATTAACTTGTTAGGCAAGAATTTGTCTTTTGACAATTCTCCTAATGTCCACACTGACAGGAGAGAAGGTGGTGGCACAAACACATACATAAGTCTGGGTGGAACTGTGACTATTCAGCTGCCTACCATCTTCATCTTTGAAACTTTTCCACAGCCGAATCCAGCCAATTTGTGAGAGGCTGTCTGCTGATCATCATCATCATCAAGTCATTGTTAGTTTTTTGAGCCTTTCAAAATTCTCCACAGTACAACATAATAAACTAAGAGTATGTAAAATGTCTTGTACCCAGGAAGCCATGTAATAAAATGTACTATTATCATTATGTAATAATCAACCAATCACTGTCCTAATCAGTTGTGTTTTTGTGATACAAATTCTTTTAAGTACTTGTAGTTCCACAACAGCTCTGTGAGGCTGGGCTAAGGCACAGCAGACCTTTGAGCCAAATGCTACAATGGTCACAATGATGGTATTATTGTTAGCATTCTGATCTTTTGGCAGTGCATGAATACCATTGCCGCCTTCTAAATGTCGCATATTAGCCTGCTAACATTGACTAATTAGCAAAAAACACAAAGTACAGCCAAGGCTGTTGGGAATATTATTAGTTTTGTAGGTATATACAAAACATTCCACAGTTTAAAAAATTGACCTGGTGATGGTACTACATGGAAAGTTAAGGGCTCAACAAATGTATCACAGTTCTTGAGGGGGACATGACCATTTTATGTATTTCAAAGTAATCCATCAAATCATTTTTGAGATATTTCAGTTTGGACCAAGGTGGTGGATGGACTGACACTGCCATGCTGCCAGTGCGGCTATAAACAAATTGGCACACAGTTAACCTGAGGCTTTGGGGAGCCCTGGGGATCTGGAGCCTTTGGGCAGCTGTGCTGGTAATCTAGCCATGACTTCTCTGGCTGCTGCTTTGCCTTCTATCGTATCATTTAATGTTTTCCCCCGATGCAGTTCCTTCCTTCCTTAACTGTCAGGCTACTCCAAATTAAACACCATGTTCAATCCTCTGTTTGACTTTCTTTTTAGTTTTTTTCATCTTTGTCATATTCCTATTTGTTCTGACATTTCAAAAATCCAATGAACCTGAGTGGCGCTCCAGATGGTGGCTTTGCATAATTAAAAATAGAAGAGGTAAAATTAAATTAAATTGAAAAATATATAAATAAAATAGAAAATATATGTATTTGCTGTAGCCTGTAAAACAATATATAGAACAAGACTGTGATGAAAAAGAAGCTGGGATATTGAGTTACAGTGTTCCTATGTACAAGTAGTGCTGTTGGAATACATACATACAGGTTCAGTGTTATACATACATACAGGTTCAGTGTTCTGTAAATTTAACAGTGATTTAAATGTTTCTTACACTCTGTCATACATCTCTCATCTCAGCCCTGCTGTTCAGTATGTGTGAGTGCTCTCCCACTTCACCACCAACCTAATCCACCACATCCCTTTGATCACCCAGCACTTTGTTCTTATGAGAGAAATCGACAACATGAGCTGTGACAATCACATTTAGCTTCCCATTGTTGTCTTCTTTTTTTCTTGCACCAAAGCAGGCATAGATTTGAGATGTGTGTTGTTTTAGTTCAATGGGGATGTAACTGGTGTGTAAGGTAGTAGTTTCATTCTCTGTGTATTATCAACATATCAATTGTTCTACCTCTACTATGTACAGATGCTTTGCAACTTGACACAATGCTTGTTTAAAAAAAGCATTTAAATAACCCCCTATTCCTCATTTGATTAGTCTTTAAATTAATTACAGTTTTTTTCTTAATGACTGAAAACATGCAATTTTCACTCCCATCTTTAAATCTAGAGACTGTCATGAAGCCATTAATTATAGACCTATAAGCATACCACCAGTACTTTCAAAGGTTGCTGAGAAAGTTGTCACAGAACAACTGACAATATATCTTAATAGCTGTAACCCTGGCTTACACCCCCTTATTGTTAAGTCATTATATCTTAATATATATAATTTCCACAGTATTGTCATGGAGTGGAGTTACAACTGTATGCTGATGACACTGTTTTATACACACATACAAAAACAGTTGAGTGAGTAGCTGAGAAACTAACTAATGCCATGAAAGGTGTGGTTGAGAGGCTTGATCAATCCTGTCTTAGCTTGAGTATTAGCAAGACAAAAGGTATGCTCTGCGGTGCAGACTTTAAATGTAGACATTCTAATTGAGAGTGAACATGCTGGTATAGTGACTGAACTGAAATATCTTGCCATTATATTAGGTTCAAATGTTAACTATTAAAGACAATTTGGCAAATTAGTAGAGTTAGAGTAGAGTAGATCTTCTCATTATATGGCTGCAGCCAAGATATTTATGCATGCTCTGATTGTTTCCTCATATTTCTTATTGTTTTACCATTTTTATCCAGGAGCAGGCCAGTGGAACAACAATTAGACCTTAGCTTTGAAAGCTTTGAGAATTTCTGACTTGTCTAGTCTATAAAATTGTGTGTGTGTGCGCATTACCATGTGTGATACATTGTTTATCGTCTATATGTTGGATGTCAAATTGTGACCTGCCAGGGGAATGCAGATGTACATTAGCCTGTGGCTAACTCTGGTACAGTGCATCAAATGGCAACAATTATGTTTAAAATTGTTTATGGCCCCTAACAAATAAAGAAATAGAATAAAAATTTAAAAAAGGGAAAAATCTCAGAACCTTTGGCTGGCATGTTTTTCTGTTAACAAAGACAGCAAACTTTTCTTTCTTTTTCTTCCTTCTTCTTTTAATGACAAAAAAGGTTCTTTTCTCCCCATCACCAAAAACATCACCCAATTAGAGTTGCTTTACACATCACCTCTGTGCATAACAAGATCCACAGGGTCTCCTAAAAGAGATGCAGCATCATAGCCCTCAGCAGTTTTCAGTTTGTCACAAAATAGAAGGGGCTATTTGAGATGACACTCCTGCATCAGTGTATTTGAAGTAAACAGTACACTTTTTAAATTTGAATCCACAGTTTGCTCAACTAAAATCCAAATTTGAATCCTGAGAGTGATTTCTGCTCTTTAACGCACAATTGAATTGTAATTGTGCACATTGCACAGATACATTTTACATTTAAAAGGAATGTTTACTTGGTGGATTTGAAGGTTAAGATATCCATACAGTTCTGTTGTTCATTTCTGATAGAAATCCCGACAACCTCCAAGTTCCAAACCCCAGATTTTATCATCTGAAGTATGACCAAGGTCGTATTGCCCTTACTGGAATTACCTCTGATGTTTTGGCAACCAACCCTCACCTGACTCCTGGAGTCCCAACAAGGACTTCCACTGGGAGTTGCTCACTCTGTCACTGAGCTCAGCCTCCCTCCAAAGGAAACTTATTTTGGTTGCTTAAATCCATAATCTCAGGCTCAGCCCCCTCTTCACTGTGACAGTTTAGTATCATGCTAGCATTATTGCTGAAACAGCACTGGTCCACCCGTCAGTCTCTGGTTTCATCTCAACCAAACACATAAACAACAACTGGAGTTGTTGGCAATGTTCCTGTGAGATTGAATATATATTTTTATATTTCTTGGAACTGATTTTTACTCAGCAGATGGTGGGCTGATTGTTACTGATAACAAACTGGGCAGTTAAAATTTGTCTTGTAACTGAACAACAAGATAGGGCCGACCTTTTATTTACACTCAATCACTGCTTATCAAACTGTGTGCATTTCTCTGGCATGGGAATTCATGCACACCCTCACTGTTATTCAGGTCATGTCTTATGTATGTCTTATCTGCTGCCAGTTAATAGATAGATAATAGAAATCAGTTTAACAGTCAACAAATTAGCTTTGCATAACTCACCTGAGGAGTCATCATAACTAATATTTACTTTTATATAATACTTTCACCAGTTCATCTTTCATGTTCATCTTCATTTGTGTATTTCTGTTTGTTTGACTCTTTATTCCTTTGCCGGTGAAAAACAAATGTTGTGAAGTCTAAAGTACAAAATGTTTTCATCACATAAAAATAGCAAATGTATTGATGTAAAAAGTAAGTGTACTTAAAATAGAATGGGTAGAATTAGTGCTTAGACTTGATAATATGTAACCTTATGTTTGCTGTGAGGAAACTAGGCCGTTGCAGTAGCAATGGACAGATATTAGCATGCAAAGAAAATTCAGGTCTGACTAATTCAGAAAACAGGAATTACATAAACATACTGAATTACATTTTTAACACTGTGGCCTGGATTTACTTCATGTGTGCAGAGGAAAGAGCATGCTACATCACCGGAATGATATCAGAGTGCTACGACTCTCATGGCATTCACTCACGTTAGCACTGGTCAAAAAAATTAAGACTATTTGTGGTTTACGTGTTTACGTGTATATCATGCATATACTGTGTTCTATGTAAAGTATACGTAAATATCAATATTTTGTCCTGATTTCTTTCTTAAATGAGGCTGTGCAAATTTAGATTATGTCCAGTTTACTTAACTCTTTCCAAATGTAACTCCTCTAAGTAACAGCAGTGTGTATAAAATCATTTTTTAAGGTAACACAAAGGCTGCACAAAGATTAAGCATCATTATCAGTAAGTCAGGCAAGTGAAGGAGACAGTCTCCATGCTAGAATCTCAGATCACATCAGTGAACGCTCCAATTACAAAGGGGCTTAAGGGTGTGAGGGTGCCAAGCCTCTGTGAATTACAGTTACAGCTGAGGCAATTTGTGCCTGCGATAGGTGATGAAAGGTCTATTTGCCTGCATGCTGCTCATTTAGAGAGCTTGCTTGCATGAAAACTTGGTATGCATTTTAATGTATATCAAGTTGTCATCACTAAACTCAAAAATCTGTGGCCTTTACTAAAAAATATGTGGACTGACTTCTCAACACAGTCTCAGGTGATCAAACACACAGGATTAAAGCTGCAGACACTTCACTTCTGAACAGGTTTGTCAGGATGTACCTGTCTGGTTATGATGCTAGTGCTGTCTAAATTCATCACTTCAGTGAATGATATATTTAGAGCCATTGACATGTTGATATTTTCACTGCATACCAACAATGACAAAGAGGAGTTGTGTAAATGAAAACATTCCATTAAAGCTATAACCCTTTTAAGCTATTTCTGTTTTATTGGCTTTTAAAGAACACCACTTCCTACGCTAACCATTGACTCAACAGAATGAAGTTCTGAGTGTATGGCTGAGTCCAGTGGCTACTACTGGTTCAAACATGTCTGTACTAACAGTGGGACATAGATGACTATTATGTGGTTACAGAAGAAAAGTTGGTAAACTGACACTAGAGAAGAGTGTTGTTGGATATCATGGATACTGTAGAAAACAAATTAATAGTAAATAGATTGAGTGGATTGGAAAGAGAGAGACTGACAGAAATCCAGCTTCCATTTCAGAAGGAACAATGTTTAAAGAAAAATGTACATATTCCTTGTAATATAGGGAAATAACTGATCATGTCCAAATCAGGAGGAGATAATGACTCTTTTTATGCTGAATTCACTTTTTTAGACATGTTGAAGATCATGCTTTACATGCATATTGCCTGATAAACATGTGATGTAGTCTTATTTTCTTCTCTTATTTCTTGTGCGCCTCTCCTCCCACTGGTGTGGATGGTGATACTGAGCTGGTACAGTCAAAGAAATAACCTCAGTCTACTGCAGGAAAAGTCCAACCTGGTACTTGCAAGGTGTACCTAATAAAGTGGCTGGTGAGTGTAAGTCCAATATTATCAATATTTTTGTAGCCACCAACTTCTGTGAAAAATATCTGGCTCTTCATCTGCTGAATTCTCCACTATGATTAACAACTAATTGTTGACTTTTTCTGTCTGTCGGGTTTCTTTGTTTCCAGCAGCAGAGAGCAGCTGTATTCACTGACAAACCTCTGATTAACCCACTGCATCCCACCTATCCAACACCACAGTTGATGGGAAAAAAAAGGCTAAGCCATCCAGCTGAGGGGGTCTGCTGATAATTTTCCCTAAGAGAACTACTACGTAGGAAACCTTTTGCATTCACTGTGGTCTAAAAAGGTATTTCAGAACAAAAGTCAATAGAGTGTCAGTAGCAGCAGAACAATTGGAGATGGAAAGACCACATGAAATGTTGTATGCACACTGTAAGACGTGAATTATAAATGAAAAACAACATGTATGTATACTGTGAAAGTGAGGAATATAGCACAAAGAAAAAGTGGCAAGATCACATCATTCTGTACATAGTGTGCATGCTGTTCTTGACATTCATAATTCATAACCATGTGGTCTTATGTGGCTCAAAAAGGACAGAGTGGCTGTCATCCTGCCTGTGTGTGTTATGAGTGAGTGAGTGTGTTGGGGTGGGTGGGGGCAGAGACTTAGATTCCCACTGGAACCTCCTACACTATAAATATAAGCACTCATAGTGGTGAGAGGCAGTGTGTATACAGTTAAAGGGTCTACCAAATGGCATACAGCATGTTACAGTACTACAAATGTATATAACTGTACATTCACATATCCATCCCTACTGACACTTTCTCCTGATGACCTGCAGAACAGTGGTACTAACTGATATATTCATCCTCCGACTGGGGTTGTGATTATTTTTCAGTACATCCAAGGCCAGTACAGTAAACTTAGACTCCCCCAGCACTTTATTAGGAACACTGTACTAATTGGAGGCTGAGGTGGTAAATTAGTATTTGTGAAGAGTGATGTGAGAGTAGCTTTGACAATGTAGCAAAGCAAAAACGTTGCAGATGCTGGATGGGAAGAGCAGCAGAGAAAAAAAAAATAATAATGGTAGAAACACACCAAAATACAAAATACTGTATGACAGAAAAGATCTTCCTCAATGAACCTCTGCCAGCAAGTCAAAGGTATTACTGGTGACATCATGTCTCCTAGCAGCATGAACATACACATAAAGTTATGTAATAAACACACAGAATTAACAGACACGGTCAAGTACATAATCACAATTTACACTTTAGTTCATACTGTGATTCTAAGTCACACATTGCTTTTTGCACATTTGCATTTGTACTTTTTTGGTCATTTTATTACACTGACTGCAAAAATGTTTATGCTACAAGATAAGTGTACAGAGCCATGACAGCAGACGACAGCCTTTCCCTCCAAAGCATGCAGTGCACTGCACCTGCTTTAGTTATCAGTGTTAAATTGATTATTAGCCAACAACTGATTACATCAATTTAAGATATCATTTATTAATTAGTCATTAATCATGAGGAAGTAAATCAAGAGATAACCTGGTCTGCAAACTGGTCCACACTGCTTCACCTGTGTGTCTACCTGATGGAAATGCTGCAGGTTTTTAACATGATCTCCTTCACTTGATGCTGAAGCTGTGGTCCACACACCGGGCTCTCCTTCATCTAGGCTACTTGCTCTACAGGATAAGGTGAAGGAGAGCTGTCACTATATTCACTCTGCCTGTGATTCTGTGATTCATTGCCAAATAAATATAATCTCTTTGAGTATCTATCTATCTATCTATTTATCCTTTAATTAGAATTTAAGTAGCATTTAACCAGTTGTGCATGTGCTTTGTAGTGGCTTTATATCTCTGATACTGCCTCAAATCTTTAATAGAGCATGAAATAAAGCAACATGTATGAAGCATATATTATCAGAATGTGGCCCCTGAAGATGTTCCAGCTATTGGAGAATCTGGAACAAACAGACTGATAGGAGGCAGAAGTCTGCCATCTAGTGATCTATGCTGAAATGGCTTGTAAACTGCACTGTGTTCGAATCTGTTTAAATTGCATTAAACCGACGTGTCAGATATTTCCAATATTCTCACATTAATGCAACAATGCACAGTTGCCATGAGGGAATGTTCTTTAGGAAGTACTCTTGGCAAGACAGCTAGTGTTATTTTATACTATAAAAACAAGTGTACAAGGGTGGGGACGAAATTCAATGACTAACCTTTGCTATTACATGTACTGCATGTGTTAAAGACACAGCAAGTTTACATCATGTCTGTTTTCTTCAAACTACAAACCATGCATGTCAGGAAGTTTTAAATATATTAGTTTGTTTCTCTAAAAACTGTTTTATGAACTCTGCATTTCTGTCATTCTGCTCATTATTTCAAGTCAAAACACCTCAAGTTAGAACGACTCATGTAAAAAATTCTGAAGTGGTATGAAAGTAAAAACTAGAACTTTCACGTTGAATTCACCAGTGAGGAAATATTAGATGGTTAACTTAATTCCTGTAGGATGTTTTGCAGTGTGGGGCTAGATAGTTTGTGACTATTACCGACCTATCATGGAAAAAGTAATAATACTGAATGATGTAGTTTGACAGTGCTAAAATGATGATGGTACTGACCCCACATTAGTGGTACCTTGGTAAGAACTATGGCACCGCTGATTTGTTAATGTTAGTACTTTTCTACCGTCCCAACTGGCTCTCTCATTCATGGTATTATATTGTTGTACACCAAGTTATTGCACTCTTGCAAGTTAACATAGCACTGTTATCATAGCACTGTATTGTTACTCTCCAATTCCCATAACACTTCTTTCTAACACTTCCTTCTAAATTCAATTAATAATTTATTAGTAAATTTTAATTTTTTTTCTTAGTTCAAAATACTACTATCACTATTAATACATCTGACTGTGTAATGTTGAAAGAACATGCTAAACAAAGACAAAACAAGTTATAGGGGATTTTGCCACAAAGTTGGAGGCGTACTGTTGTATAAAATATTAGTGTACATTTCATTTCACTGGAGTCAAGGGGTCAGACCAAACCAGGAATAGCCCAAAAGGTCACATAAGGTCACAAAAGTGGACACTCCAGTACACATTCATGTGGTTACATGTGTGTTCATGGCTGTATTATCTCACTGTGACCACTAGAGAGCTCCCAAGCTCTTTACCAGCAGCCTGTCTACCCCTGACAACTTCTTTGTTGCCACAGACACAGTCCAGCTGGCACAACTGACACCAGTGATTCTGATTGGCTAAGAGGTATGGACAGTGTTTATTTGTAAGTTAAACTGTAGGTAAAGACCAGAAGTATTCAGATCCACATAAATTCAGTTTTAAATGTTTTGGATGCTTGTGTCAGTCTGGATGTCCAATGCCAACCACTGTTTGTGCTGAGTGGATTTTAGGCTGCAGTGGCACAGTGGTACTGTGGTTAGCACTGTCGCCTCACAGCAAGAAGGTTCTGGGCTTGAACCCGATTTGCGTGGGTCTTTTCTGTGTGGAGTTTGCATGTTCTCCCTGTACCTGCATGGGTTCTCTCCAGGTTCTCCAGCTTCCTCCCACAGTCCAAAGAGATGCAGGTTAACCGTTGACCTTAAATTGCCCATGGGTGTGAATGTGAGTGTCAGTGGTTGTTTGTCTATATATGTTAGCCCTGTGATAGACTAGGGTGTACCCCGCCTCTTTCCCAATGTTGGCTGGGACTGACTCCAGCTCCCCTGTGATAATGGATGGATGGATGGGTTTTAGGCTCTACCTCATGCAATACAATCATGGAATGTACAACTTGTCAGGTATTATGCTTCATGTGCCCTGGAGGCCCATTATCTCATAATCTGCTCTTGCTTGCTTTTAGTTTTTGTTTGTTTTTGTTTGTCAAGTACAGACACAAAGAAGACAACCAGCATTTGTAAAACTCTCTGATTAACATGTTCCGTTTTGTTTGTTTAATCCATACATCGAAATGTGAAAACTACTAGCTATGGTTTTGTGGCCTGGACAGATCAGAGTGTGTCAGAGATTTGGAGTTATCTTTGAACAGAGAGAGGGTAGGTAGCTGTTTCCCCCTTGCCTCTTGTGTTTGTGCTGAGCTAAGCAGCAGATAGATGTGCCTTTATATTACTATACAGACTGAGAGTCTGTATCAATAATCTCATCAATAATTACTGAGAAAACAAAAAAGTGTTTTTCCCAAAACGTTTAACTATTCCTCTTAATAAGCAACTACAAACAGGGTCAAGAAGTCCCAGTCTGTACGTCTTTGCTTTTGCTCCTGTTACTGAGCTTCTGTTTTTTAAAGCATGTGACGTTTCACCATTTTACCTTCTATAATCACAAACACGAACCAAACAAAAGCATGAAAAATATCCCTCACAGTCCACCTCAATAAAAACTCTCAAGTCAAGCTGTTAATTTCAATATTGTGTTGTTCAGTGCTCAGTGGAGCATGGGAGACAGAAAAAGGCACAGAAAAATTATTTTTACAATGGGTATTGTCAAACATATTACCTGCTGGGTTATTGGTTTACAATATACAAGAAATTATCACATATTTATATTGTAGATTGTGAGGTAATACAAAACAGGTTATAAGTGAATAATTAACACCTCAGTCACAGTTTTGGACCTCAATTACATTATGGGTGATACTGAAGACCAGATTTAATAGAATATTATTCACATTAAAATCCTCACCCAGACAGTTTACTTTTTCACACCATTCAGAATGATACAAAGATCATAATGATACAAAGATAATATTTTCATGATACTAATTGATATATAAATGTAAAATTTGACAAAATAATGACATTTTTAATTAGATTTTTTTTTTCCATATACAAAGTCTCCAAAAGTAATCAACCACAGACATGTATCTCCAAAATGTCCAAAAATGCTTTACCTGAAGAACGCAGATGCCTCAAAGATTGCTAAAACCCAACATTCATGTAAAAACACAGATGATATTACCTCAGTGTCCCAGTGATAGCCATGTCCCTATTTTGCAACAGTTGGGGGTTAAATGCCTTGCTGAGGGGCACCACACTGAATTTTCCCATTTTGTTATTCTGCCCAGATCTTCCAGCTGGACTGGGAATTGGAACCAGTGACATTTTTGTTCTTCAACCTGCTGCTCTGCCTCTAATTGACAACCTTGTAATGCTAAAAAGCGTAAAGAAATGCTGGCAGCAACATGAGATAATTAGTTGCACCCCACAGGAGGATCATGTTTATTCTATTGTCATAAATGTAGAAAACAACTAATGAAATGGAACGATGAAGCCGGCCAGGCTCACCTACTTTCTCCTGGCATTCAACCAAATTGTGGCCGTCACAGCTGTCAGTCGTCACACAGTAATGGCTGTGCCTTCACAATATTAGCCAGGGGCGTTTGACAAATTACATCCCTTCTTAGAATTGGCAGCAGAGAAAATATCAACATTTTTGTGGTCTGCCTGTGTCATAGACAGTCATTATCCAGGTTAAAGTTTATACAATCTGTTCAAGTAACATCTACTACATTCTAATATAAATTAAAGTCCATCTTGCCACGTGACACAATAGTTGTTCAGCCAGTGCCAGCAAAGTTAGTTCATGAGCTGTATTTAGTTGGTATATTCTTGCAAAAACCATTTCACACATAGGAAGTGATGCAAATTATGTTTAGCAGTTTGTGTGAAACATACACATAAAAATACCAAGAACTGATATGTTGGTCAGTGAAGCCATGAGTGCCTATTGCAAAGGTCTTCATATGTATGTGTGTGTGTGTGTGTGTGTGTGTGTTTTGTAATGATGAATTCTGAATAAAGCCTTTTTGTCTCATGAGCAGTGTGGATGATGGTCCATCCACACCCTTTTGATTTTAAAAAAACATGGTCTTTTACTCTAGTGCCACCCTCAGGATGAACCTCACATTTGTAAGCCCAATGGCACTAAAAAAAAAAGCAGGATAAATCTGGTCAGTGTTTTAATTTACAGTTTTCTTGCTGATTACTTCAGGTTAAAAACAAACAAACAAACAAACAAAGCAATTTAAAATGATAGGAACAAACACAGACAAACTGGGACAATTTATCAAAAGTGGACCCAAAGTATGGCATGAAAAGCAAAAACTAATCACAGAGACATGTCAGGATGGACCGCAGAATAGAGTTACCCAAGAAAGACGAGGTAGACGATGATCAAAGAGGGTCAGAGGATCAAAGTATGCCTGGTGTAAGAAAGAAATATCAGGCAGACCTAATCCAACAACAGATGGACCAAAGTATGACATGTGGTCTACAGTGTGACAGGTGGGCTAAAACTTCTCAGGTGGTGTGAAAGGAAAACTAATATGAATCATTAGTTTATTATTTGTTCATTTTATGCTTTTGAGGAACGAAACAAAACCAGATGTTAATACCACACATTACACTGGGGGCAATTTGGGGCTCAGTATCTTGCTCAAGGATACTGCAGCACTAGGACCTTCTGACTGGTGGACGACCCACTCTACCGCCAGAGCCACAGCTGCCCCATAGGTCATGGCAAAATGATGGACCGGATTGTCTGGAAAGAGTGAACACTGATTGAGTTAAAATTTGAGCCTTCCTGATTGAACTTTCACAAAGCTTTGTGACATGGGGCGGTTGTGGCTCAGGAGGTAGAGCCGGTCGCTCACTAATCAGTAGGTCAGTGGTTTGATCCCCAGCTCCTCCAGTCTGTGTGCCAAATTCCATCCCCTGATGGCAAACCATTGGTGTGTGTACTATGTGAATGTGATAGAGTGCTCTAAGTGCATATACATAGAACAACTGCTGAATGAATATATGGATCAAAGTGAACCTGTAGTGTAAATCACTGAGTGGTCACATGGCTATATAAATGCAGTCCATTTACATAAAAAAAAAAAATATATATATATATATATATATGAGACACTAACACTAACCATCAAAAACTACATACTTGTGTTTGTATGTATGTATATGAGTTATATTATTTGATTGAAAAATAATTTCACAGATTGATAAATAATTGGAAGCAGATGCAGTGAAAGATTACCACACCTAAAACCACCGAGCTGTACAGACTGAAACAAGACAAGACAAAAAAGTCTAGGACTTTAATTGGCTCACAGCAGACTTTTCCCTCTCTTTAACTGCATGTATTTCCTGACAGACAAAATCCAGAAATAGGCTGATGCAACGACATGCTGAGGTTTGTCATGGAGGAATTTAGGGAGTTTGTTAGGGGGAGAAGGGGGGAAAAAGTGAAAGAGGAGAGAAAGGCCAAGCAAATAATGTGTTTCTGTTTCTGTCCTGTCTGGCTTGGGCTGAACCTTTGATGTGGTTTACAGGGTGAATCAAAGAGAGGAAATCAATACCAATATTTCTGCAGCCGGACCAGCTGAACATCTGTCTGATCACCTGTATGCCTGTTCACCCACCTTTCTCTTTACTCTCCTGTCTGTCTGGTGGCGTAAATGTATGTCTTAGTAACATACCTGTGTGTCTGATGGTGTCACTCACCTATCTGATGGCCTAAGATCCTGAAAATATGTTCAGTCACATGTCTGTATGATTGGTTGTCTGGATACCAATTTTTCTTACCTGTTTAACTCATTGTGTGTTTGCTTATTTATTCCTGTTTTCATTTGGCTGGCTGTTAAATTGCCTCCTGTCTTATGTGTTGCTTCGTTTGTTCTTTGTCAGCGATGGACTTGATGTTTGGGTGTATGATCAGCAGATCCTGTTACTTAACGGACTGTATGATGGTACACAGTGTTATATTTAGTTAATTAATTCAGGAAAGATGGTGGATCATAGTATGGTGGGTGGACCAAAGCCTGACATGTGAACTAAGGCATTGATGAGCTTTTAATTTGAAGTCCAATGTTAAGGTTTGGAAAAGATGGTAGTTTTAGTTAAATACTGGTCAACACTGACTGTTGAGACAGGACATCTTGACTTTTACAATATTTAATCAGAACCATGATTTTTTCCAAGCTTTAAAGCTTCACTAATTTATTTATTTTATGTTTATTTGTGCAGAGACGGGATCATTGCTGGGACCAAGGCAACAAACTACTGCATTTACAGTGTAGCCAAAGCTAAGCTAATTTGCAGTGTCTGTCCCTGTTCACTACCTGAAACAGCTTTGACAAAGACAACCTTTAAATGTACATTGTCACATCCCCTGTCCGCTGCAGAAACCATTTACTTCCTGTCCTGCCCTCCTGCCTGATTACCTGCCCTGCCCTAATGGGTTATACCTGTGTCCCATTTAAGCTCCCTCTTCCCTCCCTTCTGTGGCAGTTCATCTTGAGTCTTTATACCAGCGTTCCAGTATTGTCTTTGTAGTTTGTTATTCCTGGATTTAGACCTCACCTCTGTTTTATGACCTGCCCTTTGCCTACCGTATTTCATACCTCTGCTTGGATTTGTGTGATACCTCTTGTGCCATTAAACTTCTGGCTTACCCCACATACTGAGTCTGTGAGTGATGTATTTGGGTCCAACCTGTTGAGTTCTGGCAGTACATATTATTATTATTATTATGCTCATTTGTCTCTTTTGACGGTCTATGAGAACAGGTTTACATGTTTACAGGTTTATCCTATGTTCAAAAACCACATTATTTTTCTTATACTGTACATTGCTGTAGTGTCTCCTGTAACCCTCTGTCTGAAATGCTTTGTTTTTTGATTGGACAGCTGACCCACTCTGATAAGATCATGTGTTGGAAATGTCATGCCCCTTACTCTTCCAGAGTAGTTGTGCACACAGCAGTAGCCATGGTAATCATGGCTGTCACTGACCCCTTGATTATTTACAATCTTACACTGAAGGGTTATCACAATCAATATTTGAAGTCAAGAATGTGGAGGGATGTCAGGTCAGTGCCTTGTTACAGCTGGAAACAGAGTAAATAAATGCTTGAGAGAAGCAAAAAATGAATTAGTGCTTCCAGTGCAAGAACAGCTGCCTGTGGCCAGTAGGTTGACACTACAGATGTGTTATACAGTGACATAGGTGAGCTATGGAATAAAAGCCTGGAATACAAACAAGGTATTTCAGGCACTTCAGGGCAGTGGGAGAGAATAATAGAGAATAATAAGAAGAACACAGTTAGTCTGATAAAGTTTCCAAACAGATGTAACCAAAACACTAGATAATAAAAGCCTTTATCACCATTTTTTTCTTGACCACTACATGTCTTGCTAAAGTGGTCTCTTGCACCTCAACTTGTTTCTGCTCCAACATTAAAGGAACATCTGATGCTTTAGAGGAATAACCTACAAATGACAGACTGCAGTTTCATGACAGACTGAGGTCTTGTGTTGTATTCCTCCACTCTGGCATCCTGAATGTCAAAACCAAAAAGGCTTCCTATCAGAAGAAAGCCAGGCAGGAGACCAAAGACATCAGCAGGGGGGAGGAGAGGTGAGGGATCGGAGGCAGGGAGATGGATCGAGGGAGGACAGTTTTGTAGTCGGCAACCCTCCACTCCTTTCTCCTTTTCATCTTGTCCTCTTCACTCTGGTTGTCAGCTTCACTTCCCAGCACTGCTCTGTCTAATCTGAGTAGAAAGCAGGTGAGACAGGCTGATGATGAGACATCATGAATGCATGAGAGGATGTGCGTGTGTGTGTGTGTGTGTGTGGGTGGGGGGTGAAATGCAGGCAAAGAGACAAGAGCAAGATACAAGGCCAGGACAACACCAGACCAATCAAACCCCTCTGCAATCAAAACCAAAAACAGCTGCACCTGAAAGTTCATGTACTGTTCAACCAACACATTTTCCTAAAGGCTGGTGCTGATTACACCAACATGTTCAATGTGCTCAGGAAGAACATTCAGGCATCATGGAACACTGAGACTTAGGTTTAGTTTTTAGATTTGCTATTAAAATGCTGATTTACAGTGTGAAGAATAAACACTGTAATCAAGCCACTGTTCTGCTATAATATCACCTGTAAGGCCAGTTTCACACTGAAAAATCCTATCACGCATTTGGAGATCAAGAGCCTGTGTCCAACAGTAGATAAATCACTGTTAGGTGATGTAGAGACTGAATGACTGAAGTCATAATATTCATCTATAGGGGAAAATTACCACTTAATGTATCTGTGTTTTAATTTCCATTTTATCTGCTTGCATTTTAGAGTGACCTTTTGTATTTTATGTTATCTAAGGTATAGCTGAGCTTTTGATTCTTTGAAGTTCTTTGTTTAATGCCTTGAACCAGTTCTGACATCTCAGCTACCCTTACCTAGACCTGACACCTTAGCTGCAAAATGTACCACAGATATGTAGCAGAAGAACTGCAAATGATTTGTGGTGCAGTCCTCCTTTGTCAGACTGTCAGACCACTCACAGCCTGAGCACTCTGATCCTTTGCAAAGCTTATGACTCTGTTTGTTATTTTCTTAAATAAAACTCACAACAAATTTAGAAACAATTCCAGCACAGAACCCACTGTAACATGTTCTTTAAAGAGAAGTGAAGCACCACCCTTCAGTCTGTCCCTGCCTCCTGCAAACATAAAAAACAACCATTTATAGTGAGTATGAATGCAGCCCAAGCTGTTCGTGCGTGTAGCACAGAACGCACATGTGGGTATAGCTCAGCCCCATCCTCAGTCAAATAGACACAGACCTGCATCTGTTTATATATCCATGACACAGACAGAGAGCTGGGGATTGGCAGAGGGCTACACACCCACTGCCCAAAGTTTGCAGACCAGAAATGCTCTGAACACAGTAAAATAAGGGGAAAATAAGACAATATGGGCAGAGGGCAGGGTGTCTGCAGATAAATACACCATCACACTCTTCTCTAGTGGGTCATTCATGATGATTCTGAGTGATTATTTTAATATGAGTCTATACATTTTTTTAGGAAAATCCTGCATATTATACCTTAAAAGCCACATTTTTCTATTCTTTACAGTCACTGTGTTAAAGTGATTAATTTGTAATTAAACTTACAAATCTACACATCATGCATTCAGCAGACATTATATTACAAAGTTTTCAGATACTATGATTTCCTTCTCACAGCTCCTCTGACATTATTCACCTGAACAGTTTATGATGTTATGAAGGTGTTTCTGTATTATCATGTCCGGTTCAAGAGATATGATGCAGAATACATAAGCTGATTATGCCAGAAAGTAAAATGGCTGCCATGGCCACCATTTCTGAAAATATTTAGTGTGGTCCATGAATATTTCATGCTTTTATGAAAAAGTAAATATTTCACCTCGAATTTGGCACATATCACTTGGACTGTATGATTTATTTATTTCTATCTGGATACATTAATATAATTATCCATAAACAATGTATAGGAATGTGTTAATAGTTAAAAACACAAGGTATTTAGTCACTCTCTAAGGTCTTATGTTATTAAAGCTATGCTAATCAATATTTTCATATTAACAATCATCACATCTTTTAGTTTCTAGGTGAGAATCTCACCTCAGATTCAAGCTGGTACAAGCTCTCAGTCCAATATGTTGCTGGTCATCATGTGATCCTAGATTAGACAAGTGACTTCCTCCCTCCATCCGTGTGTGTTTGGCATGTCTCATGTTCTTACAACCCTTTGTGTGTGGATAGTTCGATCATCTCTCATTCACTTGTTGTAAGAAAATAAGGTTATTAGTACTCAGTTATACACATAGGTGGTGTTTTAACAGCACCGTCTGTTTTTTTCTATGAACAGAAAAACAAAAAGCACAAGTGAGTAACAGACATAGACTGGCAAAAACCCCATGACAACAAACAGCAGTATTTTCCAGGTGAGTCTGCACTAATTTCACTAAGAAGACAGTTCATTGGCATTGCCATCTGGATGATAAGTTGCGTCCTATACTTTGGCTTTGACAGTTCAATTTACCATTGTTTCTTTTCGAGATTACACCCTCCTTTGTGTGATAGTCAAAACACTGCTCTCTGAATGATTGCCCTGTGAAAGCCTCAGTATAAATCTCCCCATACAGAAGCCTCACTGAGCGATTAACTGTGTAGCTGATATGAGGTAGAAATGTACTGTCTGTCTTGCAGTCTGATGATGGATTTCTATACAGAAAGCTGCTCTGTTATTGACCATCCATATCACTATAAAGTCATCTGCTGGTGATGGAAAGTTCAGAGATTCAATAAAATACATGCTATGTTGCCAAATAGTACTGAATGTACCTCCTAGATTCTCTCTCATGTCTGCTTCTTCTGAAGATTGCTTATGAAAACAAGATTCCTGATAGTTTGGTATGGCGTGTAAATGGACGATGTACTGTAAAACAAGCGGTCATTGTTGGTTAGAGTGTAAGATGACTGTGAAAAATAACAAAAACATTGTCACCTGGATGTTTCCGGTCGTTCTCTGTCCTTGTTTTAAATCTGGAAATAGTATATCAGTAATATATCATATAGCCATGTTAAGAGCTGGGCTCTCTGATTGGCAATGTTAGTCTGTCATTCAGCCAGTCCAGTTCTTTGGTCCAGACTGAAATAGCAACCATGGATTGCCATGAAATTTTGTATAGACATGGATGGTCCCCAGAGGACAAACTCCTCTGTCTTTGGTGATCCCCTGGCTTTTCCTGTAATGTCACCATGAGATTGACACTTGACACTAGCTTTAAGTGAAATGTCTCAATACTTATTGGATGGATTACCATTAGATCCATCTCCCCCATCAAGTCATAGATAAAATGTAATTATGCCTCGTGCTTTGGTTGATGACCAAATACCTGCAAAACTAATGGCATTTCCATCTGCCTCAGCTGCACTTCAGGTTTAATTAGTAGGTGTTAGTATGCTAACACACTTAAAAAGATAAAGCAGTGAACATGAACATTATATACCAATCAGCCACACTGTCATTGTAAGCTTGCTTCCTGTTCAGAGGTGCAAAATGTGGAAGGACACAGAAATTCATACAAATAGCTGTTTCACCAGATTCATCACTGGGGCAGGAAACTGTGTCATTACATGAAATGTGTGGGAAAAGCAGGTGTAAATTCTATGGTGAGAATTGTGAGAATATAGTTAAGTTGAAATGGTGAGTGAAAGAGAAAGGCAGCGAGAAGGAGAGAGGGAGAGTGAAAAACAATTTGAAGGAGCCACTATAAGTCTTTATTCAGCAAAACAACACAAGAGCAGGAGCAACAACTTATGTTACACAACTTTTCATTTCTGGTTCTGGCATTTGCTTCTGTTTGTTTTTACTGACTTGTAATGGCTCATAGCAGCTGTAAAGATGATTGAAGTGACCAGTAATACTTTTATTTTCTAACTGTTTCTAATTACTTCCAAGGGGCTTAAAAGTTTTACCATAAATCTCCCACACTTGAACACTCCCACATACTCACTGATCTTTTTGTTGAGCTGACAACGTCAGGCTGTTTAACTAATATTCCCTCACATAATCCTCCTCTTTAAGAGTGAATACATGGCTGCAGTTCCAAATATATCTTCTCCTCAAGCAATAACACTACCTCGCTTTCTAGACATGTGCAACACATGTCAGAACAATCCGGTATCAGATCTTAGTGGCATTTATAAATAAATCAGAGGAAATGATTATGGGTTATTTTTTAACTGTAATCTTAGTTAATACCCAATTAAATAAAATAAATAAATAAATAAATGCAGTTTCACAAAATTTTGCATCCCTGATGGATTGGTATTTTGCATCAGGCTTAGTAAATATCCCAATTATACACCACACTTTTCATGATTGCCCTTATTACACTTTTTATTGATTTTGGCTGAGGCAGATACGTGGGCTGACATTTCTCTATCCAGTGAGAACAATCCATGTTGGTCACGTCTGCACTATCTGGAGCCAAAACCCACTTTGGTGACTGGCCAGTGAACAGGGAGCAGTGAACACCTCGTGATCACGGCATTAAAGTGAAGAAAAGCTCAAACTTATGCAAATATCCTCTGACACAGTGTGAGTGACAGCTAACTGAGAGCTAATCATATAGATTCAAATAATTTTGAGCTTGTAAAGTAACTTTCACAAATGATTACCAAATAATAATATGAATGTACACACACTGAATTTGAAGGTTTTTTGGGGCTTTTTTCTCCTTTATTCATAGGACAGTGAGAGAGACAGGAAACAGGGAGAGAGTGGGGTAATGGCATGCCGTAAAGGTCCGGCCGGATCGGGAGTCGAACCGGGGTCCGCCTGCTCAGACCACTAGGGCCCCACACGCTGAAATTTTAAACACAATGTTTACCATTATTTTATGCAGCATCATTAAACATAATTAAATCCACCACCATCTTGAAAATATACTACACCGTTCAGGGGATGAAGGCAACAAAAACACCTGCCCTCATAATGGACTCTGCTTTGTGATTGGACTGTTGTGTGTGTGAGTTTTCTGCTTCACACCTGGACACAGATGTTCACTAAAGTACTTCTTTTTACACAGATCTCAGTCTCTCTATCTGTCTCTCTGTCTCTCTCGCTCACTCTTTTCTTTCCTTTATTTACAAATACTAATTACACATGCACTATACAAACTCATTCCTCATGCAGGCTCATTTTACAGGCTTACAGTGGTTGATTTGCTTATTTGTGAACATCACAGTTTTAACCTATAAAATAACAATCATCTTGAGTGAGAAGCTGAAATAGAAGCGCAGATGTTTGAGTTACAGAGTTATTGTAACTCCACTCCATCAAGGAATTTTAAACTATT
Organism: Lates calcarifer; assembly: GCF_001640805.2. Classification (NCBI taxonomy): domain Eukaryota; kingdom Metazoa; phylum Chordata; class Actinopteri; family Centropomidae; genus Lates; species Lates calcarifer. Next base: position 23,357,792 of record NC_066836.1, read on the forward strand.
TTAACCTCAAACAAAGTGAACCTTTTAGTTTATGTTATTCTCCTTATGTTATCATGAATAACGTTTTGTTAACTCAGAAACCCTTGAGCCGTGTGATACTGTTTCAGCAGAGGAGCACTGTCAGCTATCTCTGACAGACAGGTTTTGTGGAAAGCACAGTTAACAGGAAAAAGCAACAGGTTTAAATTTTCATTTTCACTGCATTTTATCACATTACTAAAGTAAATTTACTGTGTTCCATCTCATTTACTTTGTTTCACTGAGTGCTGGTTGGTCTCTGAGTCTCAGGGTGTATAATGAAGGTGCCATGTAAAGTTTGCTGTGAGCACTGGATTTAATGGGTATTTGGTGAAGTGACAGAACACATACTCACACACAACACGGAGAAGACTATCAGGGTCCAGTTTTGAGTAGAGCTGTCAATCTGGTCACCATCAAATGAAAATTACACCAGGTCTGAGATATCACCTGGAGAAATGTGTCTGAGGTGCCTGTCGTAATGTAACCCCTTACTTTAAGATAGTGTTAGTTATCAAAGTAGGAAACATGGGTTAACCTCAAATCTGTCTGTTAAAGTAAACCTGTAACATCCACCCCAAATAACACACACAACATCCGACTGGTGACTGTAAGGAAAATCTATTGTAAACAACAACAACTTACCTCAGGTCATCATATGTCAGAATGCAAAAGTCATTAGAAATATGGTGAAGTGAAGGAAAATAATGCCCGCTTGTACTAAGCTAGCAAATTTCTCTCTCCACCCTTGTCAGATAATGTTAAACAACAGTAATAGCAATTATATTCCAATAATAATAATTTAAAAAAGACATGGATTCACAGAAACCTTTCATGAATTAGAAAAAAAAAAAAAACTTCTGAGATCTTGGGGAAAACGTTAAAACATAAAAATAATATTGATAATAATAATATGGGAAAAACGAAAAGATGAGTGCACTCAGAAAGTCTTACCATCCGCTTTTACAAGTGATGTCCCTCATGAAGGTCCAACGTGCTTACTATGGTATTGGTAGAGTAGAGGTGTAGATGGAGGTGAGACAGCAACCAGGATGGAGATGTAGATGAATGACAGCAGGTAACAGTAGATGGACGAGGACTGCGGTTCCAACTGAAGAGCTCCAAAAAAAGTCTACACAAATGTGCAGAATAATTACTCATTAGTGTCTACAATGAATGTCCAGTTAGACATACTTCAATAGTTACTGCTCCATAGTGTCATTTTTAACTCAATATTAACTCAGAACCATAGACTGTACTGTCTATGCTCAGAACATGCTGAGCTGCATAAAAATTTGTGCTAGCCTAACACACGTGCTATATCCTGTTAGCGAGCACTAGTGGTTATCGGACATCTCAAACACAGTAAATTACCAAATTTACAGACTTCAGAGTAATTAAACACAGTTAACACATGAGCAATTTTACCTTCTTCAAAATCATCCTGACTGGTTTTGGTAAGAGTTTAAGGCTCATTCTTTTTTAAGTTTCAGTTGCGCTCAACACTTCAACCCAAGTCACAGCTCCTCAACTATGTCTTGCACTAAATGTTCAATTTCTTTGTCAAATTCCTTTCTTGTGTCTTAGTTTTTGTTTAGCTCACCTCAAATTTTTCCTCTGTGTCCACACAAACTGTACTGCAGTTGAGGACAAAAACACAGATAATATCACAGTAAGTCCTAGCACATTTTGGGCACCAAAGCAGAGCACTGCAAACTATCCATCTTACTTAAAGGGACAGTAACACAACAACAGTCTGAGGTTTAACTTTGGCTACAGTTGAATAGTCAAAATAATTTCCTTTCTAAGCCACTTTTCCGTGACCTCAATGGACAACGTCATGAGGTGAAGGAAAGGCACAAAGGAGAATTGATAAGGTATTAGAAAAAGAGAACCGCCTTATTTAGAGAACCCTAGGTGTTTTTTTTTTTTTCAAACAACTGTACTTATAACACAAGGAAGACATACAGTGACAAACTCAGTGCTGTATGCTACAATTCAAGAAGGTTTCCTGTCCAACACTAATAATATAATATAATACTAATACTAATAATATAATAACATGAAAGGAATATACAAGTTGCAAAAGTTGAGCCATTAAAATAACGATAAAAAAAGGAATTATGCGACAGGTCCAGAGTAAATTATGATCAGGTTAAAAGCAGTTTTTTAGCGAAGGGGAGGATTTTTAGAAGTTTTGGATTGTGTCACAAAACATAAAACAGGAGCTCTGTTGTGTCTACAAGTTCATGGATTTGCCGTGGTGTAATTGCAATGGTATGTTGCTTTAAACGCTACTGTTGCAAGGAATTGTGAGATGGCATCCTCTCCTTTCCTTTCGCAAAGGAAGGTCCAGTGTATCATGTGATAAAGGAGGTAAGATAGAAAGCAGTGAAGCTCCTTTCCTTAACATTTAGAGAATTCGATCAGCTCTTATCGTGGCTACCGCTGAGATACTTACGGGTCATTTCACTCATTTAGGAACCTTCCTAAGCAAAAAGGACTATTCGACCACAGCCCCAATATTTTGGAGGTGAAGTTTCTCTGCAGCCAGCCTAAAATATCCAGGTTACACCAACACACAGTGCAGGAACAGAGAATTCTCTCTACATTTAAAGCTTTTATAAATATCTGTATTATTGTTTTCAATGGAAAAATGTTGTTAAATTTAGTTAGTATCCCAAGTGTAATAATTAGGTCTGATTTAGTAAATGTCTGTAAAGAGAAAACAGGACAATTCAACCAAAATGACCAAATCAGTATTCATGCTATTCAATAACCATGAACAACGGGAGGAAAAATGTTGAACATTCCTGCTAAAAAAAGACAGCATCTCTTCACCTATACTGAAGATATTGTTTTTGTACAGGAGACCATGCAAATTAAGATTTAACACGATCCACAAAAACTTCACACAGGCAAGGCAGACAAAGAATGCAGAGGGTTTTCTATTCTAGTATCTCCCATCGCTCCAATTATAAAGGGACTGTAGGGCACAGGGTCCAGCCATGCTGGATTATATTTACAGCTGAAGCAGGTCGTGTGTGTAAGCAGGGATGAAGAGGCTATTTGCCAACACAGACTTCTTTTACAGGGCTTGTTTTTATTGTATTTGCATAAATTTGCTGGTAGTGTCCAGACTTTTGTCTGAGATTTGTCAAAGATTTTATAATGTCCTTTGGCAGAGTGACCATATGTGCAGGTTACTTGTTCGACCCAACACATAATTAAATTAAACTGCTGCTAAGTTTATGACTTAAAGTTCACAAATTTTACTATAACACTTATAGTAGGTATATCTGTACCTTTTATGTGTGTGTAATGGTCTTAACAAAGAAAAAAAGATCACAAAAGCGCTGATATGATTTCCAGCTGTTTCTCTGAAAGGCCTTTTTCTCTTTTTCAGCCTCACAGTTAAATGCTAGGTGGAAATAATCGTCTGCTATTCACCAGCACATGCTCTGATTGGCTTATCACAGATGAACTTACAGGAGTCAATAAGAGTCCATCAACCACATCAGGACAGACTGAAAGACTTCTCTTATGTTTCCCTGCCTGAACTCTTAGAAACAGTATCTCAAATGAGAGTGTCTTCCTGCCCTCCAGATATAATGCCATTGAGGGCTTTATTCAGAGTTATGGAACCTATGGGGCAATCTGCGTTCAGTTTTTAACAGTTCATTGTTGTCTGGTTGGGTTTCTGATTACTTTGAAATCACTGGTGATAATTCTTCAAGTTTTGTGTCTATTGTTGTTTATTTCTGCTGTGGAAAATAATTTCTCTTTTTAAAAGTCTGGCTTTTGTAAAAACCACAGCACAGGGGGGACTCTACTGAAGGTTACCAACAATCTCCTAATGGCTTCTAATGGAGGCATGTGCTCTACTCTTGTACAGCTGGGCCTGAGCGTAGCATTATGACATGATAAACCACAATATTTTAATAGACAGACCGAGACGCAAGATATGCCTCAGGGGTCATTCCTAGGTCCACTTTTATTTTCCCTGTACATGCTACCCCTGGGACTCATCATTGTAGTCAAGGTGTTTCTTTTCATTGTTACGCTGATGACACTGAGGTGTATCTCCTTGTCCAACCCAGTGACCCTGGCATGCTGAATTCCCTGCAGGACTGCCTACATGATGTCAACAGGTAGATGTAACAAAAAAAAAAAAAAAAACTTCACCACCCTAACACCCATAAAGCAGAGATCCTTCTCATTGGTTCCCAACACTTTACAAGACACATTCTGCCATCTACTGATTCTCTCCAGGAACTGCTCAAACCTTTTGCAAGAAATCTTGCTGCTGTATTTGATTGTAGAGTTTTGAGCATACCACAAAACTGGTCCAATCGTTTTTACCATTTTAGAAATGTGTCAGCACAGGGACCACTTTTATTACAACATCTTTTCTACTGTCCAGACTGTAGATCTCTGCTGCCAGGCTTACAATTACTTTAAAAGCTCTCCCTGTTATATTTATGACCTTTTATTACCACATGATCCAGTATGTTGTTTGAGATCTACAGGCAGAGGTCTTATTATCTGTTTCAGAAACCTGGCTGAAACTACCTGATGAAATGACATCTTATAAAGCCCTTCTTAAAGGGTTTTCACTTACTTGTTGATTTGTCTTTTTATTCAGTTTTATTTCCATTTTTTATCATATTTTTTAACTTGAACTGAATTGGTTTCACCTTTTATTTGTTTATCTTATGATATTGGTTTATTTTTGCTGCCCTTTTGTAGCATGCTGTAACTTGATTTAGTTTTTAGTTTGCCACTTTAGGAATGTGTGATGTTAAATTCTCAGTAAACTGTGGAATAATGCAAGCATCAAATGTTGTTCGGTCACCAAATAGGAAAGTAAAACCCCAGGTGGATCATCAGTAGACAATAAGGTTGATATTAGATGAACTGATATTAGACATGAATTGTGCTGAATGACTGTTCTTGCCTCATGCAATGCCTACAAATTGCAACTAGCAACAGAAAAAATCCTAGTTAAGTTTAATGAAGAAGCTCTGTGATGGGCAGGGTAATGCCTCCACAACCTTACTCTCTGCCTTACTCCTTGCACTGGTAGTCTATGAAGGAACTGGATGTAAATTGTGAGGTGCAGAATTATGTATTACCATTAATATAGACATAATTCCAGTAGATACTGGGCTGGATGAATGGGGACTGTGATGAACATTTTGATACTGGCTGAATACCACACATTTATGATTGAAGGCATTAGTAGAGTATTGCTTTGACAGAACTCGTGTCTCACTTAAAAACCAAAACAGAGCCACCGGCTACAGCACAGAGAAACTATCTTGCTGTTGTTGTTGTTTTTCCTCTGGATTGGTGTGCATTAGTTGAGCTTGTACGCTCTTCATCATTCCTAGACTTTATGGAGACTTCCATAGCTGAAATGGCTGCTAGCTTTCTCCAATCACTGGGGTGACTCATGTCTAAATTTTCTACTTGAATCACTCTGTAGACTCCCCACAAATTTAATTAGATTTTTGTGTATTTCTATTGTACCAATATACCACTGTAAAATAAAAATAAATAAAACCATCTCAAAGCTGCTATGATGAAACTAAAGTAGTTTCATCATGGCAGGTTGATTCAGAACTGACCGGCCAAAATCACATTCTCACCTGGGGTCCCTGCTTTTGAGTCTCAACAAACATTGCTGCATCTAATGATCTTTCACTACACAACACTCTGGTCACCTGGTATGCTATGCATGTGTGTGTGTGTGTGTGTGTGTGTGTGCGCGTGCATGCGTGTATGAGTGCGAATATACATCTATGCATATATGTGTAAGGTGTTGTTTATGTGTGCTGGATGTGAGTGATGATGGCTGGCTGAGGAATTATGGCTGTTGCCTTTGACAGGCTTGGCAGACTGAAGAGTAATTGTGTCAGTCCTTCAGCATCTTTCAGCAGGGCATCAGGTGAGGACAGGAAGCTTTAATAGAAAGGATGAGATGAGAACTGAGTCCAACAGCTGAGGCCTCTGCCTCAAATGCTCACGCAATCCAGACTGATAGGTGGCGATGGCTGTCATAGAGTCAGAAGGAGTAGAATGGAAATGCCTTGATTAGCCTGGCTGTGTGCCAGCAAAAATGCATGTTCTGCTTAGTCCTTTCATATCAGAGTTGTCTAAACCTCTCTCTTAATGTTGATTTGTGAAGATGTTCTCATGCAAGCACTTGCTTGATAGACATATGGCTGCCTGTTCAGTTACTGTCTATGCAGTCTGAGCAGGATTCTACTCAGCCGTCAGGACAGGAGGCAGAAGCTATCAATGAATTACAATGAGAACACTGTCATTCTCTTACCAGAGTGTCAGGAAACATGAAGGTGTGTGAGAGGTTCAGCAGTGCTTAGAGGAATTAAGGATTGTAATTTGACACCTGCATAAGGGAAGTAATAGCTTGCCCCTCCGCAACAGGCAGGTGTAAAACAACCACAAGAGTCAAGCATAGTGAAGTACAAAGTTGTGATTCTAAGAAGCTAAATCAAAACAGTAAATCTATAACCTGTTTGGTACAGTTCAAACTCTGGTGTCATCACTTGTTTGGTTTGATTTATTTGGTCAGTCTACTTCTAACTGCAGGACTGCATGAGAGTAGATGTATGATTTTAGCATGAATTTTAAAACTGAAGAAAGAGATCTGTAAACCTCCCTTTAGTCCTTGTTCTACTTGGCCATCATTATTTATGATACATGAGGTCCTGTTTCAGTCTTTACTAATAATGCATTTTTTCCACATAATCTATGTACGTATATATATGTGTATGAGACACCAGAGAAGATAAATAAACATATATGGTGAATACAGCATGGCCTGGTCAACATGAACACAAATCAGAACAGGTGTTTCTTAAAGCTGTTTTATCAAGGTCTTCTCTTTACTGCTGCTGGTATAGATAATGGATGAATAAATAGACCCATTGCCATATTATGTCCAGAACTATATTATACAGTTGTAGTAATATACACTTATACACCATACATTAAGCACTGCATATTAAAATCTGAGCTTACTTTTTTCAGTGTTAAAAGTCTGCATAGTATTTCAGTCAATGTATGTGTTTGGGCCAATATTAAACTTTGGCCTACAAGTGTGCCTTCAAACAATAAACATGTTTACCATTTATTCTCCCTAAGAATTTTGCTTAAATAGAATCAAAGAAACAAACAGCTGACAGTTGTCAGCTTCATCAAAGGTCCCCTTAAACACCTCCTAACTTTCCTAATCCATACACTGTATTTAACAGAAATACAGTGCAGTACAGCTAGAATTAGAAAACAAGACACTGCAGGCTGTCCTACAGTTTGAAAGGACTGACCGACCATCCTCCAGCTAGTGAAGTCTTAGTGATAATTCTTAAAATCCAAAGACTGATCTTTACATTTGTATATTCTCTGTGTAAACTCTGTGTCATGTACTGTATATGCAGTGGTCACTTGTTCTAAGTGCTTCAGTTGTGGCTGCATGATGTGTAAAACGTCTCCTTTATGAAATACAACATGCACAAAAGATCAAATCTAACTTAGGAAGTAACATGTGTGATGGCTGCTATATGTGCTCTTCTGACTCCCATAAGCTGTGATGTGAATGATGAGTTTCAGGATGGTTAGCTGACATACCCACTGAATAGACTGCATTTGCAAGAGGGACAGACTGAAAAAAGACTGAGCACTGTTTGTGTTAGTATGAGATGTGAGGCTGTGGAAGTCGAATGAGCAGTGTGTGGATTCCACTTTTTTCAGTCTGTTGCCACAGGGTAGTTAACACTTGTTAGCTGTCTGCAGATATCTGACTGATGTAGGGGAATGACATGCAGTAAAAGTCTGGCTGGATTGGATGTTGAACCAGGGATCAGCTGGTCAGGGCACGGAGGCCCATGTGGAGCAAACAAGGGAAAAAGAGGAGAGTGTGAGGATAAGGCCATGACACATTTACCAATACTAACAAAAGGCCAGTGTCTTGCTTTAACAGGTTGGTCCCAGCCAGAGGAATATTAATTCATGAAATTAGCAAAATATCTCTATAATATATCAAATAGTTACATTCAATCATGAAATATAATAAAATGGAAATTCACTCTGGTTGTCTGACTAATATGAGCTTCCCAAGGAAAAGTATTTTTGCACAATACTTTTGGCAAATTTTTCTTTGGCAAGTTGACATTTTGACAGAAGGCAGAATGTCCATTTTGGTATTTATTTCCAATTTCATTTGAGGGGAAACAAGATTTGGATAAGTAAGAAATGAAATCACCAAAGATCATTTAATTTTTACCAAAACGGCACCTCAAGAAAGCCTTGTAAAGATAGTGTCAGCCAAAAATAACTGTGCCTCTCAGGGAGACCAAAACAGGCTGTTCTAAGTTGGATATCCTTTCTTTATGTGTTATACATTGTTTACTGTAATTGATTACACTCTATTTCCTTTGCTATATCCTATTGGTTCTGTCTGAAAAAAACTGATTTCCTCCCCAGGAATCAATAAAGTCTAATCTCATATCCCCATGTTCAGTTTGTGCCTTCACAGTAAAACTCTTCCATCCAGACTGTGAACCTCTGATACTGCCATGGATGTTTTAGCTAGCTGTTTGTAGATTTAGCCTGAGCCATTACAGTACATCTTCCTCTCCATCTATCTGAATGGCTTTCTAGAAAGCCAGCTCATCAAGTGACAGGTTATGAAATAAGAAGCCATCCCTGGCCTGTCACTCCTTATCTACTGTCACTGCACTGGTATGAAAGGGGTGAATGTGTTGCTTTTTGTTCTGGATTTGACAGGTAGGTGGGAAGCCTTGAGAGATTTAACGCTAATTACTGTAGGCTACAAGGGTGAGTAACATCATATTGCCTTTACATTTAAAAATGCAATGAAAATATAAGACAGAGAAACTGAAAAGCAATAACAATAATCTGTTAAGGACTTGTTACAAGTAAGAACTTGTGAGTAAGTACAAGTACTTACAAGTACTTTAAGGAAAGGATATGAGTACTTCTTCCACCACTGCCTGCACCTTACAATGTTTGTATCACTGGAGGGTGTTTAAATCATACATTTTATCTAATCTGAGTTTGTTTCATTTTGTGACTGTGCACTGTACAGGCAGGAAGACAAAACCTGTCCCAGGATCCACTGAGGAGACCACAGTGGGAATACACGTCATCAAACACAGAGATTCCAGTGATAAATCCGCAGATACTGGGATTGTCCCTGAGGGCCTGATGGTATTGCAAGATCTAGATACTGTCACAGTAGCTGTGCCACATTGTTTAGCCTAATGCATGCTTTGAACTTCAACTACCCGTCTGAACTCTGTTACACCCTCAAAGTGCTCCAAGAGCCTATTTAACTCATTTGTTCTAGTTCTCAAAATTTTAGTTGTTTATGTAGATGGTTATAGGAAAGATGAGCAAAACTATAACCTAGGTGGGCGCTTTTGCTCTCAGTGAACGAGGGAATTTTCACCTCAATTTCGAATGTGCTTATGCAAAGGAAGCAGTGAGAAATAGATTAAACTTAACACTGTCTAAATGGCAGTCCTGCACATCATTCTCTGCTCAGTCATTTATGAACAGCTTCAGCACACTTGATTAACATACAGTACATCCTCTGTGTGCCTGCTGGCACTATATAATCTCTGAAGGAATTACACAAGGAATTGGCATTGACATTGTTCCCACCACAGCCCAAGATTTCACACAGTTTGTAGGCTGCCATAAAGAAAGTGAAGTTGGTTTTAATCCAGTAAGATGTGTACATTTATTTTGAACCGGTAATCCACTGTCATCTGATTATCTACTTTGTTGAACATAAATTTTGGCTCCAGTAAAACCAAAAAAAAAAAAAAAAACAAAAAAAAAAACCAGAAAACCTTACACTTCTTTTGAAGTGAATCCTTTGTCTGAATGAATGTGAATTTTATAGCTGCTGACATTGATTTCAGGATTTGAGGCATCACACCAACAACGTTTCTGGACAGACAAAAAAATCTTTCAGCTGTTCTTTTCAGTGACTGCAAGGTCATATCTTCTCTCATACTCATACACAGGTTAATGGAGGTTAAAGTATTAAACCGCTCAAGAAATTAAGACACAGGTTACTTGGTCAACATGCAGACCGTGCAGCTTTCATCAGGATTGTTGCAGTCTCCACACCCACACACTGTCTTCCTTCTGAAGACAACTTTTATTTCAGTCAAATTTGGTTCTGTTTGGTTCTCTGTATTAATCTATTTTAGACCTAGAATAAGAGAGCCTGTCTGTCTTCTCTTCCCTGAGGAGAACCATGGTCGACAGTATATTCTCCACACCAAAAATTATCTAAAAGCCACTGAATGACTTTAAATAACACTTTGTACAATTAATCAAAGTAAATGAGTTAAGAAAGTTCAATTCAAATTATCCATCATCCATTATCTATATCTTATCTATATCTTTATCCATTAAGGAGCCTAAATTCAATCATCTCACAGTGCAATTTGCGGAATTATCAAAGCTACAGTAAAGCAGCACCAGCTTCAGACTTTCTGAAGAAAAGTACAAATTGAAATATTTGTTTCCTTACAATCTGCCTGTATATATATACATACATAAAAATTACTGTAGTTGGGAGAGTAATAAAAACAGGTTCATCAGGTTCATGTAGTGTGTGGTTTTCCCTTTAGCTTAGCACCTCTAACACAGTTCCTATCCTGTCCACATTTTGTATTCACTATTGTGCATTTGCATTACTGTAACTATCAGAGAAGATAAAAGGCAGAATATTCCATATATGTACAAAATGTAGAGTCTTCTGTCGCTGGAGTCAAAGCTGAGTGTACCAAGCTGGCAACAACATCATTAGTGTGGAGACCCTCAGTGCATGTAGCCACACCCAGGTAACTAATCACCACCCACCTAGAGACTGGCCTTTGCCTCCTGCATCCCATGTGTTATTATGTTTAGGCTAATGAACAAGCTTAAGAATGTGAAAAGGTACTCATTTCATTAAATATTTAGAAAAATGCAACCTGTCTCATGTTTCATTTCAGCTTCGACCATTTCAATATTTAACCATGACCATGATATTTAACTAACATTAGCCAAATGCTCTCGACTAACCTACACATAATCATGAAAATGGTAATTTTGCTTTAATTAATCTGAAGTGAATACTGTAGAAAAAGTGTAACACAGTGACAATGAACATTTTGTATGAGTAATATAATCACAACACAGCCATAGTTAACTTATGTTTTGAAACAGATATGTAGTTAAGTAGCAGCTAAGAATTTATTTCTTAGTACTGTATAATAGTTTTTCTATTCATGAAGTGAATGTCTGCAGCTCAAGCGCGTGAAGAGTTCTCCATCCACTTTGGCTCTTTGAACTGAATCAAGCCTCCAAAAATCAAATTCAAAATCTAATGATAACAACAACACTGTGTTATTTCCCAGGATGCAAGTACAACATAATTGGCACCAAGAAACATATTATATATCATTTTCCACTTGTTAGTCTTACACCCCAGGTGAAGATGTGGGGTTTCAGAGTGGATAGATAGAAGAAGATGGATGTAAATACAGGCTGCATTTCTTGCCAAACAGAGTGATTAAGTGACTCACCTGCCACCAAATTCTCCTTAATTGCTTATTTTGCAGACTTGGGTGCTGATCATTACTAAACTTGAGTGCCAGCTTAATGTTTGGAGAAGGCAAACAAAGGCACTATTGCATGATACTAGGCTGACACTGTATCATTATACCATGATAAATGTCAGAAAGAATGGGGATCATACTGTTCTGGGTGTGGGCTGAGTAATACTGTGTGTCAGAGTTGAAATATGAAACTCAACACAGAAAAACAATACAGTATCTACACAGCCAGTCTCTTTTTCTACCATAGCACTGTATTCATTCTGATGTCATTTGATGTGACCATAATCTGAAATATAATCTGACAGTCACTGTGTGACACATGATGGTTGAGGCTCTCACCATGATTTGCTAATAAGGAACAACATGATCACACAATTAAGAGTCAGGTGTTGTGTATCTTCCATCCAGCCAGTCTTCTAGCAGGTAACTGTGATGGTCATCTTCAGCATTTCCTGCTGCAGCCTGCTCACCAGCAAAGTAGCTTTCTGGCTCAGCCTGACCCGACTAAGAGGGTTACACTGGTGTTGCGGTGAAAGATGTTTCCCCATCTATTTCTGTTTAACCCTCATATGAACCTGAGGCCACCCTTTTCTCCCTTTGTGATCCTTAATGGAAATGTGCTTATTCACATTCTGGCCAAATAACGATACCACTCTTTTGCTGCATACACATATGAAGTTAGCAGCCAGTTAGCCTAGCTTGACAGAAAGACTGTAAACAGGGGGAAAGAAATTGCCTGACTCTGTCCACAGGTATCAAAACCCACTCACCAGCACTTCCAATGCTCACTAATTAATATGTGAGATCTTGTTTATTTAATCTATACAAAGACTCTTTCTTGGCTGGGCACAGTCACATCCTAACAACTGTCCAGTTTGTGTTCTTCCTTATTTTAACCTCAAACCAACCTTTTTCCCTAACCCCAGCCAGTTATCTCTGTGAAGACCCATCCTAACCTAGATCTAACTCCAACCTTTCATCTTTTGTAATGCTGTAACCCAGTCTTAACTGTAACCCCAAAAGCAGTCTTTGCAAAGACCAACCCTCACCAATGTTAGACTAAATTAAGATGGAATGTAAGCTGACAGAACTACTTTGACTGGAACACAGTGAATAACCAGGGGTGTCACCAGCCCTGTTTTACTGGGGCACATGCAGTATAGATTAGCTGTGCTCCAGTATAAATGCCATGATTTAATTCTCAACAGCAATAAATATTTCTCATTGCATTGTAGCGGACACACACGCACCCACACACACACACACATATATATATTTCAGACACCAAGAACATTCTTGTTGCAGGTTAAAGGACAGTCAATGGAATTTACGATTATTAGCCTGCCTCCAAATAATCTCCGATCTCAAGGATGTGGAAAAGACAACAAAACCTCACACTCTCACACCATATCAGATCTTAGCTATCTGAGTGAGACAGGAAGTCACCCCACACTCACCTCTAAGTAATACCTGTGTGTTATTTCTGGTGAGGAAAACAGACACTTTATCCAGAAAGAAGTGACCAAAAGGACTTTGATTATCATCAAGGTATGAACTTTCTATTGAAGCCATGGACTTGATTTACCTATATTTGCCCAACACTCCTTTCATTCCTTTCCACTCTAACTCTATCACAACTCTATGGGAGGTTCCAGGTGATAGAACCCAGGCCTCCTCCTTAAATTCATCCTACATTCCTGGTCTCAACTGAAATTTGGTTGACAACGTTTTACACTGATTTGAGATAAGGTAAAGTTTGATATGTGTAGGTTTGCTAGTGTTATTCTTTGACTGATTTCAAATAATTGTAACAACCATGTCTGTGAGTGCCAGGGAGATATATCTTAGTAGAATTTAAACCAATGTCTATCATGAAGCCATCTTGCCATCTAGTGTTTGCTTTTGATCCATCGTGCAGTACGTACCTCAATAACTGTTTTATGTAATCCAAATGAAATCCTAATAATTCCATCTTACTTTAATGTTTATCAACTAAAATGTTGGATTCTTTGTTTTTATCTTTGGATAGTTACTCCTCAGTAGCAGCTAAAGTTATTGCTTATATAACGACTCAGTATATACTCCTTTAAAAAGTCCTTGTGTTGTATTATTAATGACTACACTGCAGTGAGTTCTCGTGCATCAAACTGTTTGTTGATGTTTATTGGGTCATGGTGGTGATCGGATATGTAATCTCCACACTTATAGACTCAAGGCTGCGGAAGACATCAGCTGAGTCAGTTGCCAAGTGACCACGGTGCGTTCAGGGACCTTCCACCCGGATCCTGCCGTGTCAAACAACTGCAACCCTCGCTGGCCTGGCCTCTCACTAACCTCCACACCGCCGACTCAAAGTAGGCCCCAGTCATCTCTTTGGCTAATGACATGGGGTTGATGGCAAATAATAGTAATTTTAAATCTTAGAAATTAATCTTTAGATCGTCAGTTACACATTTTAGACTGTACAGCTATATTTCGCATCCTATGCACCACCACTATACAATTCATTATATTCATATTCATTCCACTGTTTGACTATCTCATTTAGCAGGAGTTTCAGATATTAGACTGATAAAAAATTTGGTATTAATCTTAACATTAATTATTACATTAATATTACAAAATGGACAGTGGTGCCCTACGAGTGCTTTGGTAAATCTAAGTTAACTTTTCAAGTCTGCTGCAGCATTAATTCAGATAATTACGGCATACTGACAGGAAAAGAATAGATGTATTTCTTCTCAAATGCATAGTAAGAGTGTTGACTTCAAATAGAAGCTATAGCCCACCTGTTTGAGGTCTGGTAATGTGACACAATGGCAGTGTTTACATTGTTTTGGCAGGGCGGCCCGCGAATGCGCACAGGAGCGGAAGAGCTGCAGAGCAGACAGGCTGACAACTTACCAGGTTAAGTGTAGCTGACATTAGGAGAGAGGCAGGGTAAAACCTGGACAGACTATTCCATCACAGGGCCAACACATATAGACAAACAACCATTAACACTTGCATTCACACCGATGGGCAATTTAGGCAGGGAAAACATACAAACTCCACACAGAAAAGCCCTGGGGCTCAAACCTGAGACCTTCTTGCTGTGAGGCGGCAGTGCTATGGTGAATAATACCCAATAAATTATACATTATTCTTAAATAGCATAATTTGCCTGTAAATGCTTTAAATAGTATAATACAATCTATTGTGCATATTGTTAATTGAAAAGCATTACATATGTGTACACATACTATACATTTATACATAACATAGGTATAGAAATTACTTAATTTTATCTTTTTGAGATTTTCAGGGTAGCTATCTATCTGTTGATCTATTTTGGTTTTATTTTCTTCAGTTGTATGGTATGTACCTCTATACACATTGAAGAAAAAAATAGGGTGAGTTGAAACCATATCACTGGTCTGAGCTGTTTTTGAAATTAGCCATCTTCACAGTGCCTGAGCATGCTGGGCTGAGCATTCCCCGTCTCTCCTCCAGAGTCCTTGGAGACCTACGCTGAGGGCACTTCATGACAGACACTCTCTGCCGCCATGTTGCTCCTGTTTGCATCACTCTGCTGCTTTCCCACAGTTGTCCCTGAAAAACTGAATTAAGTGAAAATGGTTAGGAGAAAAAGATATTATTTGTTTCTGATGGATATTGCCTCATATCAAAGGCCAGTGCAGATGTCTGGTGAGCAGCTGTACGTGGTGACCAGGCGAGAGGGCAGTAGCACAAAAATGGTTTGGACAGATATAAAAGACTGGAGCCATGTAGGCCTACAAATAATATACCCATCATTAAACACCCTTTCAGGTTTCCAAAGTCAAAGATCTAAAGGAAATAATGGAAAATATTTCATGCTATTCTGAAATTACAGTAACTGTGAAAAAGCAGTTCAGACGTATAAGAGCTTAACAAACATGTCAGAAAAAGCTAAGACTCTCAGTCTTAGATTATCTGTTTTTTTTCTGTCTCTGAATACGGGATGACATTTATTTTCCTAAAATTATCCTGTGTTTTAGCACGGAACACCTTGTATGGGTCCCTGGCTGTCTAAATGTATAGAGACAGAAGACAATGCTTTCCCACTGACAGCTAATGCATAAGAATTTCAAATGTGGCAAATTCAAGAACAAGACGATGTCCTTGAATCAAAAATATCCTCTTCAAAACTCATGCATAACAACAAGGTTATTATGATGCCTGTCATACCCATCAAGGTATTGTGAATACAACATAATCCTTTTAATCCCTGCAGCAGGCCAGAACCTTGTTAATCTCAACGCCACGGGAAGAAATGTTTTTTGAATAAGCAAAATGTTTGGGTGCCAGAAACATGTGGGCTTCAAAACCTTAATTTTATATCTGCAGTGTAGTACTCAAACATTAATATGGAGTCATATTTAGAAACTAGGCTGTATTGTGTGTGCAGAACATGGACGACTTTAGAGATAGAGCTTCATATATATAAATACCTCAAATGAGGCTTCCCAACTATCTTTTCTGCTATTGTTACCTGAGCCACTTGAACTCACCAGTCATCTATACTTTAATCAGTCCACAGAGACGAAAATACTTACTTCACCTTACTTAATGCAGATATTAAAGTAAACAAGCTTATGATCAATAATAAAAACATTAATGGCATGCTCTGAATTTACACACAATGCCCCGATTTTAAGCTGATTTTGAGTCTGTGGCGTGTTCACAAGTTGAAAAGTTCTCAAACCAGAAACAATGCATCCTAACTATGGTTGCTTTTGAGTGTGGTGTCAGTGGACACTTTCTGGACAACTGAATAGGCCTACAGTTAAAATAAACTGGTGGTGGTGGGACAGCCCCAGAGAGAACATGGAGAACAACAGAACAGTGAAAAAAAGGATCAGTATAAAATCTTAGAGGAATGGACATTTTATTTTAACTTATTTTTATGAAGAAAATGTTGATTGTAGAATAATGAACCATTTTAGTATAGATTGGTTCCTTATGAGCCTTGCTTTCACCACGTAGAATAGAATGTGGAAATTCTGAACTGCACGAAAAAGTGAGTTTAAATATACAGAAAGAACTAGAATCATTAGAGCTGATTCATTGTCATTCCTTGATTCAGACGTTCAATGACAAGAAAAGAGAAGAAGAATAGCAATAACAGGTAAAATTCTGTATTGAGGTTCAATATTTCATACTTGGACTTCTAATAGGTCTTGCATTGTCCTGCTCCCAGGTGACAGAACTGTCTTCAACGCCAAGCCCAGCATTATGAGGAATCCAGGCCACAGATGCTGTTATCCTATTATCCCCTCAGCTTGTTAAAATCCATCAGGAAGGAGCTGTTTATGCAGGCAGGCATCCAAGGCTGAACATCAGAGCACATCCTGTGCCTTGACCTGACCATAAGTCTCTGGCAGTATAAAGGTCTGAGTGTGAGTGGGACAGATGTGATTTTTGTGTGTGTGGTTGCATGCTTTGTTCACTCAAGTGAGGTTTGTCTAAGAGGGGAGGGGAGCTGTAGCTCCTGCAGCTATTCAGTTTATACTGTTGAATGCTGTGAAGTTGAGGTGCTGAGTAGCATGGCCTCAATGCTCACATGCAGGAGCAGTGATTATGTTTTTTTTCTTTGTTTGTTTGTTTTTGGACAAAACATGTATATATTCTACTATTCTACAATACAAAACCATTTGGTTGGTAAAGAGCTGTTCTCTGACTCACTAGAAAAGTCTGCACTTCATTCGACAAATGTGTTCATCACAGTTTTTTTCACACTTGGTTTTAACATGATCACCTCGTTGACTGGTGATAGATGCTTTCATCTTCAGCAAGCCTGAACCAGAGGCCGTCCTTATGCCAAACCAACTTTTTTAGAAAGAAATAAATATGCTCACTTATGGTCAAATTTCACTCTTATTTACTGCTGCTGCACTCACATTAGATTTCAATAGCCTTCTGTCTGTATGGGAAGTAACAAAAACATTTATCAGGTCCTGACTGAATTACTATCCATTGGTCAATTACCTTTTTTTAAATAAAGTTATCAAAATTCTGTATACGGTTATATAATGTGCTTATTCTTGGACCTTCATATTTGCTAATTTTACACATACATTTTAATACCCTACCATACATGTGATGTTATTTCACTACTTAGAGAGGGTGATGACTTATTGTACCATTACCAATATACTGATGTAGCAATATTTTGAATGGATTTACTCAAAACTCAACTCGAAACAGTCATTAGATTAAAAAAAAATAAAATACCATGTTAACATAGTAGAGGTTCTGATCATGTTGTTGGTCAATGAGTTCTTAGATCAGGGGGCAGGCAGCCATTTTCCATCATCCACTGAGCTCTTGCAGTCGGTGGAGCGGAACTGCAGCGTCTTTGATCTGAGGATATTGATGCTGATATCAGCATTTTATTACAGTAAGCTGAGATCAAGTCAGAAATCTAACCAGCATACATTGTGCTGTGAGTGTTGATGATCAGTTCTGCACAGGAATAGCTCACATGAATGAAGTTATTATGATCTAGTCAAGGTCAATGTCAGCCCTGAGATGTCTGTTCAAACTGTATGATGCCCCGCTGCTTAGTGATTGTGCCAAAGGAGAGCTCCCCTTCATTTTTTTTCGTGGATCTGCATTTCACTTTCACACTGTTCAAGTGCAAAATAACATCCTTCCTCTAACTTTGAAATATAAATGATTATAAATGATTAAAGTTTAAAAATCAAACAAATTAGTGTATCTGTTTGACCAGCAGTAGTGTTTCCAGAGAGGTGTGTGAAAGAGGTAAAATGCATAGCACCAACTGTGATATTCATTGTCTTCAATGCAAACACCATGAGACACACCAACACCACTAAACGCAATTAGCTGCCTTATATACCCTCCCTGCTGCACAGTAATTAGGTGGGCAGGACCACTTTGTGACCTCAACCATATTTACATATTTACAAAAACCAAAACCATGTAAAAATAGAATACAAAGAATGAATATTAAGTAAATACAAATTTCTATCAATAAATCATTTATCAAATGCACTCAAAATAATATATCTCCATTTTCCTCTGAGGTGAACTTTCACTGACAAAGTTTCTCCCGTTCAGCCATGATAACAATCACAGTTTGAATTCCCGCAGAGCTCTTAAAGGGGATGAGAGATGTTGATTTGATTGGCTGTTATTGAAGGCTGCCCTAACTCCACCTGCACATGTATTTCTCCAAGTAATACAGTAATCAGCTCCAGCCTCTTTCCTCATTTGCCCCCAGCTATGTCTGGCTTGTACCAGCACATGGGGTCACCTAAATTTCAAATTTAGAAAAAATTGTTGGTCCTGCCCTGGAGATTTTGTTGCATTTGTGTCTGCAGCCTATTTCAGGGAAATAGAGCACTAAAGTATGAACTGGTTTAACATTTTTACCTCAGCTGCCATGACAACAGTTTTTCTGACCATCCAGTAAATTTTAACCTTGATATTCTCCTACAAATGGGTGACAAATAAAAGGAAAAAAGCTAATAAACTGGTGGTGAAATATAACAAATTTTGATTAAATAATTTGATCAGTATGAAAATGAGTCATATGCCATGGCTTTCACAGTCACCAGATCGCAAACCAGCTGATTATTTGGGATGATTTTGAGGGATTTTGAGTGACATGTTAGATAGTGCCCTGCACCACAAATAAAACACTATATTAGAGAATATATTGTGGAAAAATTTTGTTCATCCCTCCAGTGGAGTTCCACATACTTGGAGATCCTGTGACAAGGGGCAGTTCAGGAAGCTGGTGGTGGAACAACACCTTTCTGAGACAGTTCAACTTGTTTTTTTTTCTTTGTTGTCACCCATCACCAGTAATATACTAATTTTGAATCGTACAAGCAATTCTTTGCAGCGGCTTCCATTACAGATGATGGGAAAAGTGTCACTTTAGAACTCATTTCCTACTCAATTCACCCAGAAGCTCAGGTTACAATCACTGAAATCATCTGTCAGGTTGTGTCCCTCCCAGTATCCCCTCTCTTGCTAGTACTGAGTGTTGAGGCATTTCTTTTTGTGCTCTTATCAAACATCTGCACACACACACACACACACAGTCTGAAACATGCATGACAGGATAATTAATTATGAGTGCTCCCACAGCACCATGCCATTTTGCCCCCAGGAGAATGTTCATTATTGATTGAAGTAATTGCAAATGTTTGAATCTCAAAGCTGAGTGCTCAGGTGATTGCTTCTAATGGCTTCAGGTGGTACATGAGCAACTGTGAGAAATGGCGACAGGGACTGCTTTCTTGCCAAACTGCTTTGGCAACATATGTGTTTCCCACTCTTGAAACATGGAACATTCAAACAACCATTAGTTCCCTTCAGATTGTCAGTTTGAAAAATTAATTAGCATTTCTAAAAACTGGTTGCCAAGAAAGATCCTTTTTACTCACTTGACTGTCATTTAACAATCATGTAGTTTAAGGAAAATCCCAGATTTTGTAACAACCTGGTTCATATTTTCACACTTGCAACCATCATTTCTACTAGTTATGGTAACATCATACTCAGCTGTGTCATGACAGTGGCATAGGGCCACACAGAAATTGTTAAACATAGTTTCATAGTTCTTCAACTGCATGACCGCCAGACACGGAAGGAATGAGTCAGAAGTCCCTTACTGCCCCCATCAGGTGGTGCTATGACTATACCTGAAAATTGGCATGTAGATGTGTTCAGGCCATGACTGGAGGCAGATTAGACAGTGCATGCAGGAGTTACAACAACTTCCTGTTCCTGGCCAAGCATCAACATTTCGCCATGGCGACACAGCAAGGGCATCCCATTAAGACTCAAGGTCTTGACAATTCAGCACCATTATGATTTTAATGCTTGTCTAACCACATTTGAGGTCAATCAGAACAACCTACTTAGATAAAACACATCATTTCCTGTCGCCAATAGGTAAAGCTATGATTATATCTGTATATTGTAGATGTATTCAGGACTGGCCTGTTGTCAAACCTGTGAAGTTTGAGGCAGATCAGATGATGTATGCATGAGTTACATCAACTTCCTGGTTAATGGCGAAACATCGAAATTCGCCACTGGCGCCACAGATATGCCTTTAAACAAAACATCAAAATTTTCACAATAAGGCATCATGAAGGCCTTAAGGCTTTCCTGACCAAGTCTGAAGTGGATCACGTCAACCTGCTAGTAACAGGACGTCAAAGTCTAAAACATGTCATTTCCTCTGGCCAGTGGGTGGCGCAATACCTTTTTGTGAATATTGACATGTGGGTGTGTTCATGTCTGGACCCTTATCAACACTGAAATTTGGGGCTGATTGAACAAAGTATGGCTGAGTTAAAGCAACTTAAACGCAACTTTCTGTTTCATGGTGGGACACAGAAATTTGAGGTGCGACCACGGCCACACCCTTCGACATCAACAAAATCTTTTAATAAATTTCAATCACAAAGGCCTTGAGAGTATCCTGACCAAGTTTGAGGTCGATATGATAAAATCTGTAGGTCGATCAAATACAATGTCCCCAAATGGCGAAAAATTATCAAATTTGTGCAATAAAATCAAAATGGCTGACTTCCTGTAGGTCTGAGGCCATGATGTCAAGAGACTTTTTGGTGCAGCTTGGCATGTTACATCATGCCTCCAAATTTCATTCACCTCGGACAAACTAAGCCTAATGACAAGGGGGTTTTGAATATGTCCAGGGGGACGCTATGGAGCAATTTTGACACGCCCATAAGCAAGACCCATGTAGATGTTTTTGGGGTCAGGACTCTTATCAAACACATTAAGTTTGGGACAGATCAGACAATGTATGCGTGAGTTACATCCACTTCCTGGTTAATCACTTCAAACTAAGCCCAATAGCAAGGGGGTTTTGAGTATGTCCAGGGGGGCCAAATGGAGCCGTTGAACAAGACCCCTATCAGATGTGAATTTTCACCAGGTCTGATGCATGTGCAAAGTTTTGTGAGTTTTTGAATGATGTTTAGGCCCTCAAAAATGCAATTTTAGTGTCATGGGAATAAAAATAATAATTCCTACGATTACAATAGGGCTGATGATGATGACTTGATGAAATAAATAAGGACTAATAATAAAGATGTAAAGACAGTTAAATTAACAAGGTTAACTAACAGCTGGGAAAATGAGTATTGTGATATGATGAAACAAATAGGTTTAGGCTTTTTACTGTATGACTTGAAATTTTATTTTAACATCAACCCAGTCATGAGCAGGTAAAACGTTTTAGCCTACTTGAGCTGTCACTGCTGCAGCCTTTCTTGGTCTGAACCCAGAGCAGTAATGTTTTAAGTTGGTAACCTCCTCACAGCAGACTTCAGGTGGATGCTCCCAAAGGTGTCATGTGTTTGCCAGGTGATGGTTCTACTAGTGTGTTTCTGTTGTTCAGCTGCTGTTGTTCAAGTCTGTAGGCTCTCCTCCATTGAGCTCTTGATAAGGCATTCTTTGGCAGAGTTGCAGCCTGTGTGAATTTCCTGCAGGTTGATGCTGTAATAAGTGCATTAACTACTGTACTGACCTTCAGTTGAGTAACTTTAGAGAAAGTTGGCCATTGCTAAACAACACATAAATCTTCAAAAGCATAAAGAAGCCAAAAGAAAAGTTACCTGAAGAGCAAGGAGGTTAAAGAAAGAACGGAAGAGACAAGGACAAAATGACAGGAATAAAGTGTAAATATGGCCAAAAAGATGAAAATTGCTAAAAAGAAAAAGGTAACCTGGTGAAAAAGGTCTATGGCAAAAAGTAAACAATCTCCTTGACATGCTAATAGCTGGTCTGGACCTAGAGAAAACTCCTCTTGTCTCTGTTTCCTGTACAAATCATGATAAAACAAAGATGTTGATGATCTGTGTTCTGGTTGAGATACGTGGTTTTGCCAGGCCACCTAGTAGGGTGGACATTTTGGACAAAGAGAGATTTGAAGCTCACATTTGTCTCCATCCCTGACGAGAGGTCACCTCGATCAGTTACGTCCTGCTGTTGACTGTAGCATGTGGGAAGCTGATGTCCTTCAAGTAGGTGGTGGAGTCATGAGAACCATCAGGAGTGGGTTGTGGTATATTTCGAGTGATCTTATCTAAAGGGACCCTGTGGAGTTTGGGTGTCTGAAGGTAGATAAGGTCACAGAAACCTCATCCTAATAGGAAAAAAATGTGTAGTGCTTTGCACTTCATAAGTTTTAAGTTGACTTTTATACTGATATGAAAATCTAGTTCAGATGAGGTTTGATTTATTTCTGTCTGTATTTTCCAGATTCAAAAAAGATGAAATGGTCATGTAAAACGTGTAGATTCGAGGCTGACACACGGACAGAACTGTTGAAACACTACAGACTAAGACACTGAATGGTTAGCCGTAGCCAGTCAGTGTGTTGCCTTTATAAGAATTGCCCTTGTTCATTTAAGATGTTCAATGCCCTTAATATTCATTTATCCAGGCAGCACCCTGAGGCAGTGACATCAAAAGATTTTCTATCTTTTAGTTGTGTCCTCTGCTTGTTTTGATTCAGAGAGGCAATATTTTGAACATCTTGGAAGCCATTTGAGGAGATTTTAAGTAGTTGCATTCAGTTCAAACATATATTCAAACTTCGCCTTGCACAGACATAGGAAACATTCTCCACATGGCCTCGAAGATTTTAAAGATGAAGTACTGAAAAAATACTTCAGTCATAATAATTATTCAGTTCAATTATTTTTGGCTCAATGAAAATTGACAGAATTAAGCGAAGTATTGGATATCTAAGGCTGATCATTGCCTTTTATAACAACTCAATAAAAGAAACAAAATGCATTCTTTCAATAAGTAGTCTTTATTGTAAGTGCATTCTGGTGGTTCTTTCAGTTGGAGATGACAAAAAAGATATTTTCATAGATGTAATTAAACTATATGGCCTATTACACAGTGCATGTGTGTAATGAGTGAAATTTGGGGTCATTTGGGGTAATGACTATCTCTCTTTGCTTCTCTTTTCTCCTCTCTCCTCCCTTTTCATGTGTTCTTTTTTCTCTCCTCCCTTGTACTTTCTCCTCTTCTCTCCTCTCCCCTCCTCTTTCTTCCACTCTCCTCTCCTTGATTCTCTCTTCTCTACTCTCCTCTCCCATTTTCCATCTTTTCCTCTGTCCTCTTTCCTCCCCCCTTCTCTCTCCCCCTCTCCTCTCTCCTCTCCTCTCTGCGTGCTACATGCACATCTGTGTTATTCTGTGTTTCCAATAATGGAACAGGAAATAAAGTTCAGGAATCACTAGAGTTGTGCACAAGGTCCATACGGCCTTATTTACTACAGATTGTTTGTGTGTGTAAAGTGAGTGCAAACTTCAGCTGTTGTCGGTTCTGTGGAACAAAAATATTTTCAGAATCAGAAAAACAGTATTTCAAACTGAATATTCACAAGACACCAAATTCTGCAGGAGACAGTACACAGTACTACAACAGTTTGAAAATGGATTGGAATAAGCAAAGCTTATGTTTCCAGACCCTAACAACACAAATGCATACACTTAAGAGACAAATAACAACATCATCATCATATACTGTAGGATGCACTCTCTAGTTCCCTGCTACCCCCTTTCCTCCTCAGTTGGCAGTCTCCTCCTTTTTGTATGATTCAAAGACTCAATTTCTAAACTTCCTAAACTTAGTGAAATTATTTCAAATGTTTAGGATTGATAGGTATTGAAATATTGATATTTTGGCACTAGTCTATAACTTGCTTAAACAATTAAGCTGTACTGTGCACCTGAACATGGATTCACATATATTTTACAGGATATCAGCAGAGAGGCAGCTCAAGAGGACCAGGCTGAACAAGTCCTGAGGATCTGTGTCTTCCACACAAGTGAAGAAGATCAAGGTGCATTCGACGCTGCTGTGTCAATTGTTGTTGACTGAGGTACTTGACAACTGTGGAAGTGTTGCAAAGGCCTGTCTCCTGCTGATGGGCAGGATGAGAAAGGATGGGAAGTTAGATCAGCATTTTCAAGTTAAACCAGAGGTTCTCAGTTGGTGGGTCGTGGGGCCATTTTTAATGGGTCACGGATGTGAGTGTGGGCATGAAAAGAGGGAGGGGCAAAATATTGTACTTTTTAGTGTCAAGATGCTTTGCTTTTTCTAGGATTTTACTCATGATACAGAAACAGGCATTTAGAACCTCAGGGCAAAACACTGTTCTTTAAGATGAAATGTTCAAATAATAAGCATGTCTTTTAAGATGCACTGAAGGTTCCTGAAGCATGTCAAATGTTTTTTTTTTTTTTTTTTTTTTTTTTTCGAGAGTTTAAGGTTAAAAAGGATGGAAAAGCTATGTATGCTCTATACAAACAGTTCCTGAACTTGTCCTTGTGCCTTTAACAAGCAACTTCAGACCCATTTTAGCCACCCTTAGATGAAATTTCTGTCATCATCTACTCACCCTGATGCTGATACAAGGACTGTCAACATTCATGCTCTTCTGGGAGTTTGCAGAGATGTCTGTTTCTCACAAAACTGCATTGAACAGCAACTTGGCTTCAAACATCCAAAAAATATATCATGAATCAAAAAATGTCTCCATACTGCTCATCTGAAGTGATCCAAGTGTCCTGAAGCTTACACATTCCTACATGTTTTGGAAAAAAAAGTCATAAAATTGTGTTTTGGCTTTGTTTGTTCTGCTTTGCTTCCTCTGTGGTGCTGTGTGAAGTTAGTAGTGTGTATGTTTGTGTGTGGCGTTGGAAGGAGCGCGTATGGGAAGAGCAATAAAGGATAAATAAAGGTTAAATTAAATTAAATTAAAATTAAACAGTTGCCTCATTTTTTTAAAGTCCTTGTTTCAGTAAACAAAAACAGTAAGAACAAATTTAGGCAATTTAAACTGCAGAAAAATTATGTAAAATGTTGTGTAAATGTTACTTAAATATAGTCAGTTAGAAAAAGTATTTAAAAATTGATTGATTTTAGGTGAGATTTTTCAGTTTGAAGCAGTCAGAGTCTAAGTAAAACTTACAAAGAAGGAGAGAGTAAAATTCAATGACCATATTAATAATCATCAGTAAATTGCCTGAGTTTTGCTAGTAAAAGAAACTTATATCTGCAAGTAAAGTTTACTTGATGATCGCCCTTGTAGAATTTACTTACAATTTTTAAGTGCAAAAACTTTTCTAGGTTTTTCCAAGTAAATAACACTTCAATTTTTTTTCAGTGTAGTCTTAAAAGATATATAAAAAAGGCCCTCTGTAATGCAAGAGGCGCCTATTGCTCGTCATTAATAGAGGATAATAAGAACAACCCCAGGTTTCTTTTCAGCACTGTAGCCAGGCTGACAGAGTGTCTAAAGATCCATGCATCCCTATAACCCTCAGCAGCAATGATTTTATGAACTTTTTCAATGATAAAATTTCTACTATTAGAGACAAAATGAATCACATCCTGTCCTCAACCAGCACTGATTTATGTCACAACACAAGATCCATAAAGGGAGTTGCAAAACCCAGACTCTTTTTCTCCCATCGACCTCCCCCATCCCAACTAGGCTGCTTAAGAAAGCTCTGCCCTTAATTTGCAGTTCTGTGTTAGATATGTTAAATCTGTCCTTGGTAACAGGCTATGTGCTGCAGTCGTATAAAGTAGCTGTAATCTTCTAAAAAAGCCCAGTCTTGATCCAGACATACTAGCCAACTACAGACCTATATCTAACCTCCCCTTTCTTTCTAAGATCCTGGAGAAGGAAGTTGCAAAACAGTTGTGCGACTTTCTACAAAATAATAGTTCATTGAGGATTTTCAGTCAGGATAATGTATCAGACAGCACTTGTAAAAGTTACAAACGATTCTCCTAACTGCATCAGACAACAGACTTGTTTCCGTACTTGTTTTGTTAGATCTCAGTGCTGCTTTTGATATGATTGACCATCACATCCTTTTACAGAGACTGAAGCATTTTATTGGCATTAAAAGAACTATCCTGTCCTAAGTCCTATCCTATCTAAGTCCTATCTATCTGAACCATAATAAGATGGTTTAACTCCTGTTTAACACATTGACATTGAAGTTTTTACCATGTTAGTGATTAATCCTCCATGCAAACAAAAGTTACACAAGATTCTGTACTTGGACCAATTCTGCGTACCTTATGTATGCTTCCTTCAGGCAATGTTATCAGGAAACATCACATAAATTTCCATTGTTATGTAGATGATACTGTCCTATACTTGTCAATGAAGCCTGATGAAATCAATCAGTTATCCAAATTTCACCCATGCCTTAAGGACATAAAGACTAAGATGACCTGCACGCTTGTGGCCTGAAAGATCTGTAAGACCCATACTCAAAAGTTGACACACTTATACTCGGGCAACATAACAGCCAAACCTCCTGGCACAGCGAGGTTTTAGAGCAGTTTGATGCCACATTGACTCCTCCTGTCTCTCTAAGAAAAAATAAATGAATATTTATTTTGCATGACCCATGTGCTGAAGGGTCGCTGTTGCACCAGATTCAGATTCAGATGTGTCTGCCCAAAGCCACATATGACTGATTAGGAGTATTTTGGGAAATGTGTCTGTGTCATCACACCGGGGCGAGGATTAGGATTAGAGAGTAGCTGCACAGTGATTGAAGTGTGTCTGCCGATGTCTCACCAGGCTATAGCTATGCTAAATAACACACAGCTCTAGTCCTAGAATAGCTCAAGCCCCTGGCGTTTATGGAGTCGAGGCGTGGGACCTTTCCTTTTCCTGCCAGTGACAGTGTGTGACACTTTGTGTTCCTTTCAGCATGGAAATTTTTGTGCTTCTCAAGAGTATAACTCATTTTTGTATATCTTTAAATTGTAAATGTACGTGCATCCGTACCATGCAGCAGTTTGATTTACCATGATTTTGTTGAGGACTGACTGGAAATGGAATGAGGTCTAGTCTACAGAGCCACACAGCTTGACTTCATGTAACATTTCCTTTTGATTAAATACAACAGAAGCAGACATGTTTATGTGTTCTGCTCTGAATGTAGTACAGTATCTCCACAAAAGGAGTCATGAATTTACAATTCCACCCTTTCAATCCAGTTCATTTGCTTTAAAATGTAATATATTGACAAATCTCTGTTGAGAACTTAAGGAAATTGGTGCTCTAACACAAGTTAAACTGTTTTTACTATTCCAAGGAAGTCTTTTTTCCCTGAGGGAAGAGAGGGGAGAGCACAACTCGCTGTAGTCTACCTGAGAATAAAGTTACAGCTCTTTGTTCATTAAAAAGTTTCTAGTGAAACTAAAGGACAAGGTCTTTTTTCCCAGAGGGGACAGCAAGAGCCCCCAGATCTAGGTGACAGTATAGCTCATTAAAAACGCTGACAGTCCCACTGCTGTTTTATTACTGGCCATTTTCTGTCTCTGACTGCACCAGCCTGACATGTTAAGAGAATAAGAATGTGTGTAAATGCAAGAGTGTGTGTGAGTAACAAGGGGTAGAGGGAGGAAGAGTAACCAAGAAAAAGAGATAACGCAGGTGGTCAGACAAATCCTTTGTGACCTCAGATTAATTCAACCTCAGCTTAATTTGTTTCATGTTATGCAACCAATCAGAACTTGACTGCCCTTAGGAAAAAGCGAGCCCTACAGCAATGAGCCCCATCCCTCCTGGGATTAATTTGAACAAAAAAGGTAACCTTTCCTGAAATTACGTCATGTTTCTCAAATTAGCATTTTTTTTAAAGGACAGTTCCCTCTCAGTGATTAGTTGTTGGCTTTGGTAGGAGGAAGCACACGCTAAGCACATTCTACCTGGTCAGGCTTTAAGTTGTGCAGTGTCAGAGACTGCAGAGAGATTCCCTTCTGAGGTTTTTTGAGTGAGCCTCGCCACTCTAAGGAATTAGGGAGGGCTAACATAAGGAATGGAAGCTCATGGCTGTCAGTCAGTATGTGAACATGCTTCTCATCTACTACTCCTCTCACACCAAGTCTTCAAGCTACGGGGAGAGGGAATCTTTGGAACTTGCATATTGAGGCTTTAAGAATAATTTTCGACCTACAATTGTGGTAAATTCCCCCATACTGAATGAATGACCAAGAACAGAATCTTACAGATACATATCTCTCTCACTCGTATGTAACAAGCGTATGTAGCTCTTCACATGAAAATATCAACAGATCACATCAGCACTCATACGTTAGCTAACTGTTACTGACCTGCACTTTTCCAGGTTGTGACTTAAAAAACCTTTTGCTTTGTCAGCAGTTCTAGATGGATTTTAAGTCTTCTTCAAAAACTAAAAATTCCAGTGTCAAATTGTTAAGATTCTAATCTGCATTACTAACCATGTACATGCAACAGGACGCTGATGTCAGTTCCAGATTCAGCACCTGGAAAAGAGCATGAGAACTGGAAGTTTGACATTTTGCCTTTGTCAAATTCTTGATGCCATTATTCTGCATACAGGCACCTCACTGTTGCACCGCAATCGTCTTATACATCCCTTTGGCTGGTTATGGAAAAGGGTGTGGTTTGTGTTACATGCCCTCTATTTCAGGCTGATGTATAATTTTGGATAACTGACTGGTTTCATTAGGCTTCATTGACAAGTATAGGTCAGTATCATCTACATAACAATAGAAATGTAGTGTTTCCTGATAACAGCCTATGCAGAAATGTAGTAGTAATTCAGGACTAAACTGAAACAACTACTACTACTACTGAAACTAAATGAAAATTTAAATGATAACAAACTAAAATAAGTTTAGAATAGAGTAGAATAGGCTTTATTATCATTGTACAGTAGAGTACAACAATATTGCCTGTTAACGACATACAACTTCCAAGTTAAGTGTATATTTCTATCTCCCTCTTATTCTATCTTTGCTGACCTTTCATGTGTCTGTTATGGTTGTAATTCTCTGGTGGCTTTGTTATTGTGAAATACTTTTATTTCTACATAACATTTCACCAAAGTGCAAAGAAAAGGATGGACAAGGTTTGAAACAAAAAAAACAAAACAAAACAAAACAAAAACAAAAAAACAACAACAAAAAAAAAAAAACAGAATGCAAAGACGTAATAATTTAAACATTCTGTATATTTATACATTGCTTAAATTGAGCTAAATAATGTGGTATATGTTTGTCAACACAAAGTGTGTATATATGTGTATATATACATACATACACACACACACACACATATGTCAATCAGGAGAGACTTCAAAGAGCAAGAAAAAAAAATTGGAATAGTCCTCCACAGTTGAGGCGGTGAAGGATGGAGGTGGGTCATTCAACGTCACGGTGCTGAATGACAGCGGAGGGAGAGAGCACTTTTAAAAGTTTGACAGCTTACAAGTGATTGGCTCAGGTTGTGATTAAACACATGATTTTCTAGAGAAAAGGTGAGAGCTCATTTTTGTGAGTGAGTTGTATCATTCTTTTCATTTACACTGGAGTTATCATTTCCATGTAATAATCTTTTAATTTTACATTCAGTTGTGAAGCACTTTGCAAAGTCTATTTCAATGAGTTGTAGGTATAGGTAGATATGTCAGGTGCTATAAACCGCCACAGTCATGCATAACATTTGCATGTAGTGACAGCTGGAGTACAGTGTACAATGGATCACAGTCAGAAAGTTAAGATAAAAAAGTCACATGTATAAAGATGTATCACTGCTTTTTGAAGAGATATATAACATAGATAAAAGATCTGAAATAAGTAATGCTAATTTGATTCATACTGCACTAACAATCTGTGTAGAGTGTACTGCAGCATGCTGGGTAGTGCATTTGCCAGGTAGTTTTGGTACTCCATCTGCAGAAACCAATTTCCCCTATATCCTTAGGAAGTGAAAAGTGGTGCTTTGGCAGTGTTCCCTGATAGTGCTTAGAGAGGTGAGCCTTGACACAGATCCCCAGCTGCTCTATCAAGATCCACTTTGCAAACTCTCATCAAATAAGATAAATGATACTGAGGGCAGAGAGAGAAGGTCAGAAAGAAAAGACAGAGTAGGTTTGGGTGTTTAACACGGGGGTGGGAGACCTAAACAGTGACAAATGAGATGGGAGGAGAGAGAGAATGAGAGAGGAGAGCAGTCTTATGAATGGTGTATGGAATTGAAAGGCACAAAGAAAGAGCAAGAGAATATTCTAAAGACTGACAGATAGAGAGAAGTGCAGTTCTCCATTAAGCCCTGTCCTGGAGCACTGCAGAGAACAGAGTGTGAGAGCTCATTAACTTCCATCATGCCTCGCTGTTTCCTGCTTATGAGAGGAGACCATGAACCCGTAACTGATTCCAAGACGCTGCACTTTCTCTTGCAAGTTGTTGCTCTTATTTTGTGATGTGAGAGCTGTGGCTTTAGAGAATCTGACTGATGTAATAACACAGACAGAAAGACAGGAAGACAAGGATGAAGAGGGAGATGCATCATTATCTGAACTCCAAACTATGAACTCCCTTCTACTGAGCACTCAGAATGAAGAGTCACATTTGCCTTATGAGGAAGACAGCAGCACCGACAGCGCTCTGCTGGTGCCTGGTTTGAAGAGAGGGGGAGTGGTTCTGAACAGTTAGAGAAGAGTTTGTGACAAACTAGAGCCCTACTGGACTGGGAAATGTGTACAGAAGGAGGGAACAAAATGTTGAGTTTGAGTGAAAAGCTGTGGGACTTAACAGTGAGCCAGCTTGGTAGATCTGGACTGTGACAGGTGGTCATTCCAGCTTGCAGCCTAGAAGAGGTTGGGAGTGCAGGATTCTAGTAAAAAAGCCTGTTTAGAATTAATTCCTGTTTTAACAGTTGCTGTGCACAGCGAGATTTATATGGAAAACTTAAGATACCTTCAGTAGGCAGCTGTGGCTCAGGAGGTAGAGTGGGTCGCCCACTAATCAGAAGGTCAGTGGTTCGACTGGCTCCTCCAGTCCACGTGCTGAGGCATCCTTGGCCAAGATACTGAACCCCAAGTTGCCCCAGCTGTGGAATCAGTGCGTGACTGTGCATGTGTTAGAGCACACTACATGTATAGAACAAGTGCTGTATGAATGTGTGTGTGAATGTGACCTGTAGTGTGAAACGCTTTGAGTGGTCGACGTGACTAGAAAAGCCATGGTCTCTTGAAGTCTTTGCATGTTCTCCCAGCCAGTGACCAAGTAATGACACACCAACACATCTGAGAATAAGTGAGTGGAAATATGTTGTGTGTTATGTTAAATATATTCAATTTTGTAAAAAGTGCTGCCTAACAACAGATGTGTGGACTCACCTGCTAGCTTACAGAGCAGTGAAACAATACAGACCCCAGAAACCACTGGAGTAATGTCAGCTGTACAACCTTCTGCGACTGCCAATTAGAGGCTGGCATTTTTTCTGGGATTCTGTGGATCATGTAAAATCTGTGGTATTCCCACAGGATGGGAATCAATTTCACCACTCATCACATGACAGGGATGGGATGGGAATAAAAGTCAACAGGAGCAGGTGTAATAATAATTATACTAATCAAGTTTTGAATGAATGAATAAATAAACACTATATTATTGTGTGGGTGAAGATGCACAGTGCAGCGAAGCAATAACAGAGTCTGAGGATTCAGGAGAGATGTCCTTAACCCTCATGTTGTGTTCCGGTCAAATTTGACCAATTTAAAAGTTTTATCTCTGAAAAATGTAGTTCATTTGTTCAGATTGACCTAAGATTCCATGACTTTGTCCACAAAGAGGATTTGAACACACAAAATAAATTGTATTGGTTTGCATACAATTTTGTGAGTTTTAATCCAACTTTTGAACACTCTTAATGTTCGGGTCAAAAATGACATGACATTCATTAGAAATGAATGAGGGAGACAACAATTAGATTAAAACTGAACTCGGTTACATCTTCATTTGTCAGATGGACATACACACACACACACACATATGCACACACACACACACACACACACACACACACCCCCAAGCGTACACACACGTGCACACGCGCACACACACACGCAACCACTGAACCTTTGCCCAGTAGAGTCTCTCTCCCTCGGGAACAACACCTGTGTTGACAGTTCTCACAGAGAATTGCAACATTATTTCAATAACACTGAACTTTTCCCATAGCTTAGATATATAATACTTTTTGAGGCTCTGCTCACAGTTCATTGTGTGGCCGCACCATGACAGGTCAATATACAAGTAGGTAAGTGAGGCTCTTGATTAGATATCGCCACACTGATGAGGAGGGGAGAGGCCAGTGAGGATGGATTTGAGGAGGAAGTGTCAGAAGCTGAGGACGACATGGAATATAATCCAGACCAAAAATAAGTAATGGATCTGGTCGGACAATATTTGGGGCCCAGCCCAGAATCAATGTTGTCACAGCTGATTCGCTTCGGTAACTTTGACCCAAAGTACTCTGTAATTAACAGAATACCACGTGTCATCTGATTATTTCTTATAGTCAAAATAATCAAAAAATTATGTTTTTTAGAGCTTTCATGTGTATAAGCTCAGATCAATGAGGCACACAGGCCACTATAAATGTATGGAAGTTCAAAACTTGTAATATCCACAATAACTTAAGGTAATTAAAAAATCTAACACAACAAGTAGTGATGATACGTATTATTACAGGTTTTTATGGTGAGTTTTAATGGAACGGTCATTTTTGACATGAAATGAACACAACATGAGGGTTAAGCTTGAATTATACTTGCGTTGAATTGACGCCGTAGCTACAGCATAGGTACTACATTGCTGTCAACTGTACACCGTAGCCTTATGTGCTCCTCCCTAGAGATGTCATTGCATGTTGCGGCAATGTGGATGGCCACAACTCTTTTGGTCAGGTTGTACCGGCTTGTATATGTCTGTCAGAAAACTCACCCTCCCTCTGCCTCAGTCAGTTCATTGGTCCTACACACAATCTCCGTTCGATGTATTCTCTCTTTATGGCCTCACAGTAATTTCAGTCAAAGTGACTGTTGTTCAAAATTTATTAGCTCCAACTCCAACATGAAGCAGATGAAGAAACTCATTGTGATGGCACAGAGACCCCACCACCATCTAGCGCAGGGGGAGTCAAGCTCATTTTCACTGAGGGCCACATTAGCATAGTGGTTGCCCTCAAAGGGCCAGATGTAACTGTAAGACAGAATAAATGTAACTAAATGTAACCAAATATAATGTAAAATAAAGGTAACTACTCTGTAACACATTGCTAAATAACTTTCTGTATTTATTACTTACATCTGGCCCTTTTTTTAACTCAAGTTACAAATATTATGCATTATAGATGTAAAAAAAATGTATGTTAGCTGTTGCATATAACTTGTTTAGATGATTTAAAAGTTACGTGACAAATGTTAAATGATTTCGCCATATTTAAGCGGTACTTTAGCTCACATGTGTAGGTGTAGCGGGTTTGAGTCCAGTCTGTCGTAGCTAAGATGGCAGCTGCGCGGTATGGTACTGTTTTATACATTTTTCCCTTTTCCATGCTTGCTGCAGAAGGAGTCAGATGTTAGGTTAGCTCTCTGTGAGACAAGGGAAACGGGATCCAGACCTGGGATATTCCAGCGTTTTGTGTCTGAAACTTTTATTTGTTGTAATAGCCCGGACCGTGTGAGGTGTGTCGGTGTGAAGGAGGAGCTGTGTTCGCCCGCTCTGTGCTGATCTCTACCGCCGGGAGTGACCGTGGCTGTGTGGACTACCGACAGGGATTCTCAATTCTCTAGCAGGACTTGCATTGCGTGCCGTCTACATTAATTAGTAAGATCGTTCCATCATTTGTGACTGGAAGGACCAAGTGACGTTAGGACTGAACTAAAGTTGTGCACAACTAAACTAAACTAGACTAAGGGATTAAAGCTGCAGCAAAACATTTATTCTGGCCAGATTTTATTTTATTTTATTTTGTTACGAGGAAATTTAAATTGTATGTCTTTTGAACAATGCAATAATAATTTTGGTTACAACAAAAGTACTCAATTTGTGTCTGTGTATCACTCTCTGTGTGAAGTCACTCTATTTCTACGGCCTAAGACTGATTAGTTATTCTTTATAAATACATTGTCTTTGCCCTTGAACCAGGACACCACTAGTTAGCTGTGGAGATCCCAGACCTTGAGGTTTATTTTTGCAGTTTTGTTTAGACCTGGTTACATTTGCTTGTTGCTCTGTTACTATAACATAAATCCTTTTAATTTGTCAGGTTAAGAAACCCACATTACTCCATTGATCGACGACCAAACTATTCAAGCAAATAAAGAAAAATATTATTAAAACACAAGTTATGACATAAACTTTGTTCAAAATTGTTTTGTCACAGTCGAGGGGGTCAGAATAATGTACAATCAACAATAGTGAGCTGCTAAGAACATGTGCGACAGATTTTATAAAAACAAATCGGCTGCACACAGCCTTGCAGGAGTAAACATTTGTCTGCATAAACACATAAACCTGTAAACAACAAATACATTGCATACAAGTATGTAATAAAATTCAGCCTTCCAATCTTTCTTGAAACTGCCTTCCATCTGCATCAGTCTTTCTCTTCCTGGACATTTTGGGATCATTTGTGGATATTTCAATCTCAATTTCACTTGTCGCATGATGCATATACATGATACACTACGATCTAGTGGCGGGATGCCGTCACTTCGCGGGTAACACAATCACCATGCATTGTGGGAAATGTAGTTTATGGTCAACGCACGCCTTAAAGCAGCATAGACCTATTTTAACACAGATTAAGACCAATTAAACACT
Source organism: Lates calcarifer (assembly GCF_001640805.2). Lineage (NCBI taxonomy): Eukaryota > Metazoa > Chordata > Actinopteri > Centropomidae > Lates > Lates calcarifer. The sequence continues at coordinate 23,393,224 of NC_066836.1, forward strand.
CCGCAGGCCACATAAAATGACATGGCGGGCCACATCTGGCCCGTGGGCCTCAAGTTTGACACATGTGATCTAGCGTTTTGGCATTGCAGAGTGCCACCTTAGCACACTAGTATAAATGCACACAACAGTGTAGGCTACTTGTATAAACCAGGTTTACAATGCAGAGTAAATGGCAATGACATCTACCCAAAAACCACAACCCCAGAACAGGACTGAGATGGGAGTCATTCTTGTGGGATTGAGATGGGACACGAGCATTTTTTTGTGTAGGAGTGGGATGGGTTGGGATGGGAGTGAAAATCCACTCCTGTGTCACCCTCTACAGCCAGTGCTTTTCATCCACAGTCAGCCTCAGCATTTTTGTTGAAGTTCATAAAAAGGCCATGACAAGTGACATAGTAAGCAGATAAGATGGCAAGATTTATATGCAATGCAGCCAAGTTGTGCGGGAGGCAGGAGAGGGGGAAAGAGTTTGAATGTGTTTCTGCATTTGTAGTCTAGTCCATGAGTATGCACTATGCCCACTGTCTCAAAAATAACTGCCTGATACACAGTAGTTTAGTCAAGGTTTAATGCAGTTAAGTCTATTTGTCAGAGGAGTTTTCCAGATTGAGCTAACGTGGTGTAAATCGCTCTTTTCCCTATTTCTTTACCTGTTTTTGTTATGATTTTATTCTTTCTCTCCTCTCATCTACTCCATTTATCCTTGATTGTTCTGCCGCTCTTCATCTTATCTGTCTTTGTCTGCTCTACACATTCCTCCCCTCCACTCCTCTTCTCTTCTCTGCTCCCTTATCATCTTATTTTCTCTTAACTGCATCAACTCTTTAATTTCCAAACGCTCCTGTATGGTACTGGAAGCTCTACAGAGGCTGAAGAAGGACACTGCACCACCCACAGTGTGTGTCTGTGTGTGAATGGTGGGAGAGGAGAGCAAGCAAGAAGAAGAAGAGAGAGAAATAGAGCAATTACAGTGAAGTAGAAAAGCATGGCACTGGTTGTGTGTAATGGAATTGTAAGAGTCATGAATTGAAGTGTCACACATGGCAGGTATGCTTTATCAAGTGGAAAATGGTTGATTGATTGTAACCTGTATAATGTGAGTCTGTGACACACTGTAGTGCAGGTTTTCTACTTTTTATTATTAGATTTTTATTATAAGATTCCCATAATTCTGAGTTTTATAGTTATAAAACTCATAACTGATAAAATTAATAACTAACTGACGATTTAAGAGTTAGATAGATTAGTTAAGATTAGTTAAATTAGAAATTGATTGAATTTTTCATTTGTCAGTATGAAAAGATAGTTTACTGTTATTTCTGTTAATTTATTGTTATTCTCATTTCTTTTGTAATCACATTGCTTAATCATCAGACTTTTCCTCCACTACCATCAAAAAGCCCAAATTGTACTTACTTTAAGTCATAGAGACTTATTTCCCATATTGGCCAAAGAAAATAAGCTAACTAGCTCAACATTAGCCTGACAAGCTGAACTATGGTTAAATGTTTCTGGTGCCTCAAAGGATGCACACATGTATAAATGTCATATGTATGTGTTGCTCAGTAGTTCTTCAATCTAAGAGACTGGTCTTGGTTCTACAGTAAGACTTTTTACAGGAGACATCTTAATGTGTCACAGTAGGAAAAGCACAGGTTTTATTAATAGCACTCAGAGGTTTGGATGCAACCAAAATAAATGTTTTTTCATCAACCTTTCTTCCACAGTAACTAAAACTGTAATTAAGATATGCAACATTCTGTGCATAGAGACAAATGATCTGTATGTATAAAAGCTTCATTACTGACAGCCTGACTTGAGGTACTGTATACTGTGTACTTGTATGCACATGTTGATTTCTCTCTTTCCCTTCATGACTCCTTTTAAGATCAGATGTTCTCACCATCCAGCTCTGTCCTGCAGATCCTCTCAGTCTCAGCTCTGGACTCCTCACTCACCTTTCACCACTGTATTTATATATTGTGTCAATAAAATTTTGGTCATGCGAAAGTTTGTCATACTCTGGAATATTATCCTGTGACAACAGTGTGTTATAATGAAGTAGATCATTATAGTTACACCTAGAGTCCTATAATCAGCACAGTCTTTAGCTTCATTCAGATTACCTCAAGTAAAAGTACAGTATCAAGCAGAGATGAAGTCTTTATTTTTGAGCGAAGTACGCTCAGCACAAAAATAATTCTTCACCTGTTCATGTTCTGAAACATAACTGCTTCTTGGTTCCTGGTTCTTTGCTTCTTTTATTCAATCACACAGCCAATTAAAAGTCAGTTTGATCAATTGATTATGCTTAATTGGTGGTACCACAACATTACTGGCTGTTGCTATGGTCACTCTGTAGCTGCTATTCCTAGATATAAATATGTTTTCCCTCTCCTGTCCTGTCATACATCTTTTGCATTTGCATTCCATATTCCTATCTGTATTCAGTTTGTAAATGGATTTGGCTCAGTATTGCTGTATTGACTGAAGAGTTAATATAATTTGGCACATAAGGGCTAAATTTATGGCTCTTACTGTAAACTGCTAAATGCAGTCAGGGAAGGTGTAAAGGTGACAGGTATCAGTATCCAATAATTTGTTGCTGAAATTAACATAAAACTTGTCAAAAGGAAATTCAGCTAAACTGTTGGACTGATTCATGAAGAAGTGTTACATTAATCTTGTGCCAGAAATGTGCTGTTGCAAACACCATGAATGACTGTGGTGATTCATTGATTCGCAAAGATACTCCTTTAAATACTACAGTTAATTACGCAATACTCCTTAGCTCTGATTCAGGTGCAAATCCTGATTGCAAATTGATAATCATTTAAATGCATAATCAATGTAAAGGTGACTGTACATTTGTAAACTCATAAACAATATTAGTTACGATGACTAATTCATTTGCTCTATGTTATGCAGCTTTACAGCATATGACACAAATCCATAATAGCAGACCTCAGTTCAACTATCCTTTCATCAGTTTACTAGAGGTACATCTGAGCATCTGCACAGGCTAGTGGCTGGTGACACCATTAAACCTCAGGCAAATCCTTAGATCATCATTTCTATTCTAATTAGAACTTATTACATTATTATCTGCAAATTATTAAACATATTTTTTTAATATCAGGTCAATTTTCAAAACTTAGCTCAATTACATAATGCAAAAATGTTTTCAAATATGATTATAAAGGAGAACTTGAACTGTTTTTCTATTCACTATTCTATTCTATACTATTTTACTTAAGTGTCAGAGTGTATTTCTGCATGTGAATAAAGTTGTATAAAGTCTGTGTCTCCACAAGAAGCTGTATATAGTCGAGTTAGACTAGGAGTTAGAAAGTAGTGAGCTTATCAGACCTGCTTATCATCACTGCTTGAGGCTACTAGCCACTATTAGCATAACAATGAAGCTAATTACTGGTATATGTGTTGTAGGCATCGGGTTTAGATAAGGAAGAAGAATGAGTGGAATAAGTCCCTGGTTCAGTTGCATCAGTTTTAATGCATTTTTTAAAAACTCTCCGTCCTAGTTTCTGTACCATTTTATCCTGCCTCACCTTCTGTGGACACCTTAGTCTACCACCATCAGTAACCCCAATGGTAATCATACAAAAGCCTCTGTGTTTGTACAATGTGTGATGCCAGGTGGCAGAGAAACAGTCCATAAATTCCCACATTCTCACTTCTGATAACCAGTGTAATCTTGACATGAGCTGATTCCTTAATTTATATTTACAGAACTTCCACTCAAAACACCATCTGGCCACATGAGTTCATGTGAGTTAATTTAATATTTGTTAGTAACACAGTGCAGACAGCTTTGATGCAAGAGATAACTGGAGGTCAGATAGAAGATATGAGACCAATCACACTGTATTTTGCTGTTAAAATGTGTTTCTTATGAATTAAACTTATTCTGACTCTCTCTGTCTGGTTTCACAAAGCCCAAATTTGGTAATCCTGAATAAACACAGTCAAGACCCGTTTCCAAAACAAGTATGTTCATATGGAAGATATGAGTTTTTTAAAATAAATCACATACAGGATTAACATCTGCTTATCTTATGAGGTAAGGTAAGTATTACTAAGATACATTCACACTGTCACCTGTTATACAAAAATATGGAGATACTCCTCTTCAGTGTGGATCTGTTTTTTTTAACTATTGTCTTGTCTCTGTAGTTTCATTTAAATCATAGTTTTACAGCACACAGTGATATTTCAGAGAAGCGTGTGCTTCTAACTTTGTGGCAAAAATTTGTGTCTGTTTCAACATTACAATGCATATGGATGTAATGTTCAGTTGTCCACATACTTGTGATCATGCAGGGGATGTTAGAAGGCCAGTTTTATATTGTGGGTGGGCGAAGATTTTACATTAGAGTCTCTAGACTTTAATGGCCTAAAATAGAGTTGCATGCTGTTCTGTTTTCATCCTGGCATTTTACAGTGATTGCAGTCTTTTTGTCTCTAAGGACCCTGTAGGAGCACTGACTCCATTTTTCCAGAATGCTGATTAATCAGTAGGTGGTCTGTTTACACATTTTGATCCAGTCCAGTGAATTTAACCTGCTCTGGAGCAGGTTAGTTACACAGTGCTGGTTGTCATGGAGATGTACTCAGGTTAGAAGTGAGCCAGCTTCATGGAAAGAGGCTTACTCTGTAGTTAAGTATTGGGCCTTTGAATACAAGTCAAGACATGAGGGCCAAAACTCAGAAAACAATGGCCACTTTGAGTGAATGAGATGGACACAAACAGACCCTTGGCTCTGGAGAGCTATGGAAACCATTTACTAAATGCTCTGCAATTAAGCACATCACCACACTGTGTCATTCTCTGCTCCACCATGTGAGGACAGTGTTGAGCTAAAGGCTTTCACGGTGAAATCATTTCATCACCTCTTCATCTCCCTCCACCCTGACCTGCACACACCCAACACCCACACACATGCTGCTGGTGCCAACGTGTCCAGCCTCTGGTCATCAGAGAAGTGCCTGTTGCTGTATGTGTTATCAAAAATTCTCATCTTTAGCCTTCCACCCCATCTTCCGGCCCCCTCCTCACCTCTACAGCACCCTATCCATCTATGTGCTAGAAAACAGGCTGGTATTTTCCTTTAACAAAACCTCTTTGTGGTCCACAAAACCAGGGTTGTGTCTGCCTAATGGTGTAATGGGCTTTTTGTCCTACATCTTCTACACATTCAGCGAACCAACACATATACAGAGTGTTCAACACATTATAACCAAGTGTGATAGCAGGGAATCACAAACAGTACATGTGCATTAATTAAAATAATTTGTAGAACAATATGAAATAGAAACCCGGTGAAATGTTGAGTATATAATTTTTGTTGTGTAAAAATAGATTGTAACTTTCATTGCTGTATTATGTGAAGTGGACAATCAGAAACACTTTGTCTAAACAATCTACTGCAAAACGAACAAAACAAAGGACAATTTCAAAAATGACCATATAACCGAGTCAACACACAAACAAGTTTTAACAGAAACTGAACATTAAAGAAGCAATTTAACATTTTGGCAAAGTCACTTTGGCAGACACCACCACTCAGCAGGCTGTCGCCCTGAATCCACTCTCCTGCTCTGGTCCTCCCCTCTGCCTGTGGTCAGCAGGACTGCTGCTGTCACCAATCACACTGAAAGCAATAGCTATTATTTCCAAGCATTTAGACGTTTCTGTTTATCGGGATTTAATTTTTTTTTTTTGTTTGTTTTTTCAATGTAAAATAAGTAAGCAGCGGTCAACAAGTACATGCCCCTTCCACAGAAACCACTGCTGTGGATTAATTTCCCTGGATAAATGGATGCAACAGAAAATAAATCATAACTAACTACAAAATGCTCTGCAATTCCATTGATCAAAATGATACCTCTTGTTTTTTGTCCCTCCTGTGTCCTACTTCCTGTTTCATTTGTAACCTCTGGATTTTTTTCTGTGTCAGGTCAGGAAACAGACAGCTTCCTGGGAGCCTCAGTGACCAGATTGTCCTTGAAGCTGACACTGTGATGGCCAGAGCAGGAAGTGAAGAGGCAGTGATGTCACACATGGGGCAGGAAATGGTTTAATTTGAGCAAGGCCAGCTTTTGGTTTACCAGCGTGGCTTTGATTTAAATCCATCATCACCTTCAACTGCCACGTCAAACAGCCACCTGTGGTCATGGAAACTCTTCCTGTGGGAACGGCTGGTGGCACATCACATCCTGTTTGTCAGACAGGCAGGTGATGAGATGATCTTTTCTGTTATGAGTAAGCAATTACAAAAAATATTTGCCTTTGACAACCACAAAACATAAAGAGGCCTGTTTATCAGCATCTGAAAACTATCAGAATCATTTTTCAGTTTCATACTCAAGGCTTGAAAGAGCATAGTACAGTCACGTTACAAATCTGAGAGTACACCAATTTAGAATCGCACTTCTCTAACATTGTCAGAGTAAAATAGTTGAAAAAAGGATCAAAATTGATATATCAGAACTAAAGATATTGTGTTTTTTAATCTACACATCCTTTGTACACATCCTTCGTACTGTCAAAATCTGGCACCTACATTACCCACAATACAAACTGACCACTGAGAGTTTGGTCAGAAATACAGGTGTGCTATGCTTGTAGTGGTTGATGTAGTTTTGAGCAGAGATGAGGACTGGACTCCCCAGCACCTGAGGAGTTTTACAGTTTCACTTGGATTAACAATGTCAGCACAGCAGACATAATGAAGTGAATACTGACACATTCACTCTATTTGCAGAATTGAACCCATATCAGATATGCAGTTAAAGTAAATGGATTGTACTTATATAGCGCTTCACACAACAGATCACATTCAACCCATTCACACACACATTCATACAGCATCTATACATAAGTGCTCCCAAACACATTCACACACCAATGTACACATATTGGTTTGATTTGGGGTTCAGTATCTCGCCCAAGGAGACTTCTGCATGTGGACTGGAGGAGCTGGGGACTGAACCACCGACCGTCTGGTTGGTGGGCAACCGCTCTACCTCCTGAGCCACAACTGAGCCACAGCTCCCTGAAAGTGGTCACATAGAACTATATGAACTATAGGAAAGATTCCATCACGTAAACAAGGGGAAAACGCATTATACATTGAGATATTTTGTAAATCAGCAGAGATCATTTTGGAATTGGAAACAAGAATCAAATTTTCAGTTAATACTTGAACTGGCAGGAAGCCAGATTTTTTTTGAAGGTAAGAAACATTCACATAGCTCCTTTGTTTCACAGCTACATGAACACGGAAACAAGCTGTGACAGTGAGGTAAACATGGACTCAATGCTAACTGCTGATGTGAGAATGCTGTTCTTAGATTTCAGCTCAGCATTTAACACCATCAGTCTCCAGCAGCTAACACAGAAACTCTGCCACTTGGAACCACCAACCACGTTATAAAGTTAGCGGACAACACGACTGAGGTGGGCCTCATCACCAACAACAATGAAGCCAACTACAGGGGGGAGGTGAGCCAACTGGTCCAGTGGTGTAAAGTCAACAATCTCCACCTCAGTGTGGGGAAAACCAAAGAGGCTGTTGTTGACTTCAGGAGAGGACATTCACAGCATCCCCCGCTGACCATCGCCGGTGCTGCTGTGGGGAGGGTGAGCAGCACCAAGTTCCCTGGGGTGTACATCTCTGAGGACCTCTCCTGGGCTGAGAACTCCACATCGCTGGCCAAGAAGGTTCAAACACGCCTCGACTTCCTCCGCAAACTGAGGAGAGCATGAGTGCCACCCCCCATCATGTGCTCCATCTACCGGGGCACCATTGAGAGTGTCCTCACTGGCTGTATCACTGTGTGGTATGGAGGCTGCACGGCCTCCTGCCGAATGACTCTGCAACGCATTGTGAACACAGCCAGCAAAATCATTGGTGCCCCTCTGCCCTCTGTCATAGACATTCTTCACACCCGCCTCACCCGCAGAGCCATCAGCTTTGTTGGTGACACCTCCCACCCCTCACGCTCTCTTCAGTCTCCTGCCCTCAGGGAAACGGTACCGGAGCCTCCGGGCCCGATCCACCAGACTGCAAAACAGCTTCTATCATCAGGTAGCTCAGATTTATAAAGGCTCAGCTCATCAGAGGAGATGTGCAGATTGTGCTCTGCGTACTGCACCAGGTAAGATGTGTCGATAATGACATGACCGATACAAAACATAGAAAGACATTTGAAATGAATTAGAGCAAAACTAAAACTGGACAGTACTGTCTTCTATAGTGCAGCACAAGGCTATTCCAGTCTTTTCCAGTGTCATTCTGTTTTAGCTTTATGTTTCCCAGTTTTAATTGGAAATACCACAAAGTAAAAAGTCTGATGTAGAACAAAAACAGAAGTGTTTTCAGTGTGTTTTATCCACTGAATAGTACAGCTTTCAAAACAGGATGCAAACATGATGAAAACGGAAGAACCGGGGACTAAACAGGAGATCGCAGCTCAATTTCAGCCCAGGAGATGCCTAACTTTGACCCAACTGTGCCCTGACTAAGTAGGTTTACTTGCCTATATGTATCCAAACCTTAGACATAGATCACACAGAACAGGATGCACTTGTGTCATTTTGCAGACGAGTACTGATGAATGAAAAAGCTGGGACTGGCATTGCATTTCTGATGGAAACGTTATATGACTTTAGCCGATAAATAGATAGATTATTAGAATATACCCATAAATTATGTAAACCTAATAACAGAATTACCAAGCTGAAACACAAAAAAAATCATTTTCCAATTCTGGTTCAATTTAGGTTCAAGGCATTGTGTATGTTAGATGAGGCAAGGACAATTCAATCCAATCTGTCAAGATATCAATGCAGCTGAATTAATGTTTACACCATACAGCCTTTTTTTACAAACTGCACAAAAGGTTAAAAGGTCATAGTTTCTAACACTATGCATCAGCATTTTGAATAATACATTGTGCAAACAGAGATGGCAAATTTGAAGAGGTGCCATTGCAAGCAATGGAGGCTGAGAAAATAGACTTTTAGTAAACAGTGTATGTAATGGGAAACTGAAATGTGCTCTCTCTTTCTCTGGTCCCTGAATCAGCCTGTTGGAAAGTTCCCTGCTACACCACCAAAAGTAAATGAGCCTATATGTTCAGGCACCTAACCAATGTAAAGAGAGCAGTAATGCTTTGTATGTTTTTACCAGTATTTATACATTGTGTGTTTCCATGGTGTGAAGTTAGAGTGTGTATAACGGCAAATGGCAAAGTAGAAGAAAATGAGAGAGAAACTGAGTTTTTATTTATAAAATTTTATGTACAGACCTGTAAAAATAAAAATAAATAGGTTGGAAGTTCACTATCATTGAGCAGGTATGTGCATCTGCAGGGTGGGATATCTGACCATTTCTGTTTGTAGACAGGGCTGCATGTGCATATGATTCGTGTATGTGTTACGTGTGCAGTGTGTCTGTAAATGTGTGTGCATCTGGCCTGTCTCCCCTGCTTACATTGTTTCTGTCTGGACGAAATCACCCAGAGAAATTCGTCTGACATCGGGCTTTGCCGTGCCTAATTTTTGTTAATTCACAGAGACAGACACACACACACACGCAAACTGTCTCCTTCTCCCACTCCTTCACACACACAAACATGCACACACATATAGCAACCAAATGGAGTCGTATCAAGGAGCAGCGTGCATCGCAGAGAGACGGAGCAGAACAAGTTAATTTGTACAGTGCCAAGAAACACTAATTCCTTGTAGCGTTTGTTAATTCCCATCATGGGAGCAGAGGCAGCTCCTCTGTGAATAACAGCTTGGAGCTCTGACAGGCCGTCAGCCGTGCATGTGCATGTCCCTGTTTATATTTGTGTGCTTATTGCTGCTGCACAGGGAATCAGCTTTAGAGTTGGAAAGATCATGAATAATGAATAAATACAATGAAAAATACTCAGCTACACCAGATGAGTTTAGAGGTGTGTTTTGTGTGTGTGCGTGCATATGTGTGTGTGTCTGTGTGTGCTTATATGCAAGATCTAAATAATAATAGTGTCACATTTCAAGTGCTGCCTCTAATTAGGCAGAACAATGAAGTTGCTGCTGCCAATTAAAAATAAAGAGGTGGAGAGAACAGACCAAAAATAAGCAGAAAAACTTCATGGGTGAATCATAAGACTTGAGAAAACAGCTGTAATAAAACTTGAGAATACATTATGTCCGTTGTGACCACTTGATGTTAGTTTTGATGTTACACTTCCTATATTTTCCTAAGACTTCTACTGGCAAATTGATCTTGAGTTTGATACATGAATTTACTAAGAATCTGCTGAGAATTGATCATGTACAAATATCCTCACAATTATGTATGTAATGTCATTAGAACAATTTCTTATTCATACTGTATTTACAATTTATACATAGCAGTTCATTACATATCAATATTTCTGTACTATTGGTCCAGTTCTTCAAGGGGGGTGGTTGAGTTGAGGGAGGTGGTTCTGTTGAAGGAAGGTGTAGTGTTTTCTCCATGTGGCTTTTAAAAATATATGTAATATAATATAAATTATATATATATTATTAACATTTTCCATTTTGTAACTGTGCATTTTGGTCTTTAATGTTGATGTGTCATTGTTGTTTTCCCAGTGTTATTGGGTTATGGGTGTTATAGTATAGTATATAGTTACAGTACATTAGGAAAGTTTTCAGACCCTTTCAAGTTTTATTATGTTTCAGATTCATCTTAAAATGGATTCAGTTCATTTTTTTTTTTTATCAATTTACACACAGTACACCACAGTGACAGAGCAGGTTTTTGGAGTGTTTTAGAAATTAATTAAAAATAAAAGATGGAAATATTCCAATTACATAAGTATTCAGATCCGTTGTTGTGTGACACTTTCAGTTGAGCTCTGGTGCATCCTACTTCTATCAGTGGTCCTTGAGATGCTTCTGCAACTTGACTGGAGTCCACCTGTGCCTAACTGAATTCATTGGATGTAATTTGGAAAGCCACACACTTGTCATTATAAGATCACACAGTTGATGGTGTATATCAGAGTGAAAACCAAGCCATGAGGTTGAGATAACTGTCTGTAGACCTGTGAGACAGAATTGTGTCAAGACACAGATCTGGGGAAGGAAAAAAGAACATTTTTGCAGCATTGTAAGTGCCCAAGAGCATGGCAGCTTCTATCACTGTCAACTGGAAGAGATATAGAGCCACCAACAGGCCACCAAGCCAAACTGAGTATTGGGGACAAAGGGCCTTGGTCAGACAGGTAACCAGGGACCCTATGGTCACTATGATCCAGAGTTTTTTTGTGGAGATAGGGAAGCCTTACAAAAGGACAACCATCAGAGCAGGACTCCATTGATCAGGCCTCTATGGTAGATTGGATAGACTTACATTCATCATTAAAAGCACATGACAGGCCACTGGGAGTGTGCCAAAAAGCACCTGAACAACTCTTGATGAAATGAAGATTGAACTATCTGGCCACAATTCTCAACGGTATGTGTGGAGGAAACCAGGCACTGAGCATCACCTTATTAATACCATCCCTACAGTCAAACACGGTGGTGGCAGCATCATGCTGTGGGGATATTTTTCTGTGGCAGGGACTGGGAGACTAAACAGGATAGAGGGAAAGATGTTAAAATACAGAGCAATCCTGAGTGAAAACCTTTTCCAGAATGCTCTGGATCCCAGATTGTGGCAAAGGTTTACATTTCAACAAGATAACAACCCAAGGCATACTGCCAAGAAAACAAAGGAGTGGCTTTGGGAAAACTCTGTGAAACTCCTGGAGTGACCCAGCTACAGTTTAGACCTTAACTCAATATCCAGTATCTCTGGAGAGACCTGAAAATGGCTGTGCACCAGTGCTCCCCATCCACCTAGAATCCAGTATTGTTGTTTTCTTTCAGGCAGTGGCTTCAGGAGGGGGTTTGAGATTTAGCATTTTTTCACAGATTTGCTATGTGCTTTCTCTGCTTTACACCTAGAATAAACATAGGAACTAGATGAATATACTGTTAGTAGACAATTACACAAAGCTTTAAATGTGCCCAATTAGAATAAATAATAAATCATCTGTCAGGGAATGCTGTTGCCTGTCAGTGGACTTAATGTTGAGGCTGGTAAGTGTATGTAATATTAGTTTGCGCAGTCTTAGCAGTCAGCAGACAGTAAACATGCTAGCAGATTAGCTTGACAGCAGTAGTACCTGATCTAGTCTGCCCTATTGGTTACATGACCATAAGTTTGTAACATTAACTTGAGAACTTGAATGAGTCTGTATGTGAACTTTTGCTACCTCAAAAAACTGATCACAGACCTCACCAGCACACCAGTTTTCTCTTAAAGCTTCTATTTTTCTAATTCCCTTTGTTTTTTGGGCAACCGCTTCAAATTTGCTTCACACTCAGTCTGAACACACCAAACAAATCACAAAACAAATTCTCTTGCATGCTTTTTTTCATAGTAGGTGCATTTCTTTCTTTCTTATTTGCTATTTTTGTGTTTTTATATATGTTCTGTCCTTTGGAGTTAGTATAAACCCATGCAATTTTATACAAATTGTGAAATATAAATGTTTGTGGTGAACAACAATAATGTGATCATTATAGCACTGTTTGTTTTAAGATATTATGATGTGCTCCATTGTGCCTATGGAATTTTTGGGAGCAGGTGTAAAAAACAGAATGAGTTGGCTTAGTGAGAATCTACTCTTCATCTGAATCAGAGGGATTAAAACAGGGACAAGCTGCCCCTAATGTGATTGAAACCTGATCTGCATTGGATGATGGTAATGAAGGGGCAGCAGGTCATGGGTAGTAATCATCTATGAGTGCAATTTACATCTGTGATGACTAGTCGGAGCTGTTATGAAGTCTGATGGGCAGAGTTTGTGTTGGATGTGTTTTTCCCTTTCCTGTCCTTTTCTGCTCTAATCATATCTCTCTGGTTTGTCACTTTCCCCTGTTCTTTCTGTGCCCTTTTCTGACTCACTTTGTCTTTGATCTCTTTGGTTTCCTGCTTGCATGTCTGTTCTGTTCTGCTGTGCTTTTTGTTACAGTACTATATGTTGTTGTACTGACCAGATTTTTACTTTAAGCCAACATGTAAGACTGTTATAAATATCTTTTCTTCCTGTCCAAAGGCCTGTTTATCAACCATGTTACAGGCCTCTTGTATACAATGCATGCGATGCATCCTGTAATTCTTGAACTTCAAAGCAACACATAGGTAACTTCTGTTAAAAATCTGTTCATTATTATTATTAGTTTTGGTTATTATTGTATTTTTGTTACTCCCTGTAGCTTTATAATAGCTATAGTAGCTTTTTAATAAGTCATGGGGTTCTGATATTTCTCCAGAAAAATGTCTGGAATCTATTAGAAGAAGAGCATGTCTAGAAATCTGAGACAGAGCTGAACATATGTTCAACCTTTAATTTGCTCTAATGTCTTTGACCTTTCTCAGTGTCACTGACTGTCACTTATACAAAAGGGGGTATCACTAAAGGTAAATTCCATTATATTTCATCAACTTGGGTTTGTTTTTGTAGTTTTGGCAATAACTTTAACTGTAGTCCTTGTAGTCATGTCGGGACACAACAACATTCCTATATAGCACAGGGAACCTATTTAGCATTTTAGATTTACTTTTTTTTTTTTTCTTTTTACATACATCACTACCAAAGATCCAGTTACTTAAGTTTGAAGTGCAGGCTTGCATTTCCACTGCCCCAGATTCTCCCTCAGCAGAGCTTGATCAACCAGATTCAGAGCCACCCAATTTAAATACCAACCTTCAGTCCAAAGCTGCTCCCTCGGCTCCCTTCCACCTCGGCTCTTAATCAGGTCAGTCCTCTTTCATTATGTACTCAAATGTTGCTGGTAATGATGACACTGAACATTTATTTTCTCATTATGTCTGAGTGAGCTGCAGTAGTGTTTTCGTGGCCTAAGTCTGACCAAGTTTTCTTAAACCCCTGCTGACTGGTAAGGCAAAAGGTTTTTATGTGCATATGAATATAAATGATGCCCAAAATTATGGCAAAGTAAAATCTGCAATAACCATGTATGACATAAGAACCAAGAAATAAAGTCCTACAGACCTATAAGAGCCACATTATATGCAAAGGTTAAGGAGCAATAGTGAGTGGATCTAGTCGGAAGGTAAAACTCAACTTAGTCAGTTAATTATTTATTCTGGAACAATAGTAATTATATTTCTCAGGCTTCAGGTATAGATCAAAGAGCATGATCCAGAGACAGCAGCTGAGGTAGCCACAATAGCTGACATGTGGGTGCTCAGAAGAAGGATCACCCATGGAGCTACACTGCCTGGAAAGCCACAAAAGAGTTGACAATGACCCTGCACCATCAGGGGCTGCAGAAGTCAGGCACCAGTGTGGATTAATCTCTTGTGAGAGAAAGCCAGCCAGCTGATTTGCTTCTAAAACAGCATGGTAAGGAGTCAGTTTGTTATCTCTGTGGGTAAGAGGGTCATACTAAATCAATATGTCCAAAGGACTAAAAAATGAAAATGACTGTTGAAGTTAATGAACAGGTCCTCCAGAGTAATTGTCACTGGCAGTGATCAAACTCTGGTATATAAACCATTTGTACTATCTAACATAATTTGTGCTGATGATATTCTGTTTGCTGTGTGCATGGAGATGAGAAACCTTAATTCATCTGGGAAGTCTCTAAAGTCACCCAGACAGAGAGGGCAGAAAGAATTCCAATGCAGATTTCTGGTCACTTTGTTACAGAGTTTCTCCTGCAGAAAGGTGTCCTTCCTTCATCAGCATAGAGCAGTCCAGCAGCTAAATGTGGTTTTGAACAACACAGCCACCGCCCAAAATTACCTGCTGCCAAAATGCAAGCTGGCAGTGAGATTTCTGTGCCACTATGTTGAGTTTCTTCATGCACTTCATGTTGGAATTGGAGCAAATACATGTTAAACAGCATTGACTTTTGTTTAAATTACTGCAACACAAAAAAGAGAGAAGATGTCAGAGGAGATGGGATGTATGACCATTGAACTGATTGAGGTAGATAATGGACAGACAAGCACAGAAAACTAGGCTACTGCGTAGGCTATGAGGTTATGCAGCACCTATGTTGTAGCTGCAGCATCAATGGGCTATAACTGGGGTCAGTGGTTGACATACTTCCTTCCTGAAGTAAGGGGGAGTGTTATTTGGGAGGGTAGCCAGGGGGAGGAATAGGCCTGTTAACATTGCATCTGATCTGGTACCTTTCCTCAGGACAGTAAGTTGCTGGCATAATGGCAAAGGCCCTTTGAGATCCAGAAGCAGCTGGGATCAGTGTTTGTAGTATGCAACCCCAAGGCAACAACACTCCAGCAGAATACTGAATATGAGTCTACTTAGGGAGTATATTTTATTGTAAACACCACTCATTCAGAGCACACAATAATAATAATTGCAGTTGCACATGGCATGGCTCAGTATAGGTATCTGTGCTCTTTGAAAATGTATATTGACACATTGATACCAGTGAATGCAGCTGTGAGGGTCAATTAGTAAAGGTTAATCTGCACATTGATCCAAATACTCAATAGTGATAGCAGTTCCAGTAAAAATAAAAGAAAGTACTCAGCCATATATGAGTTGAAATGTCTGGTTGGATGTGGGGACAAAGCTATCAGCCATCATGATGGAGCATGAAGTTTTTGTTGTTTCATGGTTATTCCATAACTTGGTTGCTTGATGGCTGATAACGACAAAAGTAACATTTAAAGACAGTCACTGAGCCCACTGCTTGTTTCCTGTTGTAACAAAGTGGGTAAGATCACATCATTTGTCCCATTTGGCTCAGGAAGGTTCTGATGCTTTCTGTTTAGCCAAACATCCAAAGCTTTTTGTTTCTTCAATCTCCTTCCTCCAGCAAAGCTTTAGTGTCTCTTGTGTTCCCCAGGTAACTCAGTGATTCAAAGGTGTATCCTTAATTCCAGCTGCAATTCTTCCATTGGCGACCGTGCAGCCACACTTATCCAGTCCGAATGACATCCTGATGTCCTTACTTGGACAGATCATGGTGAGGTGGATCAGTGAGACAGTATATCCTGGTGTAGCCACCTCCTATACATGATGTATAGGAGGTGGCTAATATTATGTCAGTCCATTTTGGCATCTGTATCCATATCCACTCTTTGCAATGATCTGGCTGAGAGGATTCAGGTCCATGCAGAACAGCAGCAGGGACAGTGCATCATCTTGATGGTGACTTGTGTGATAGGCCTTGGCGTTTGTTCCCAGTGTTGTTTTCCACAGCCATATTCAGTTCTTGGTGCACTGTTAGGCTTGTATAGTGACAAGCACTCTAGTATCCATGTGTGATTAGTCTGCCTAGACTTGGGTGATTGCTTTATTGATCAGTTGTTGTTGTCTGGCCCTCTGGCTGTTTCCAGTGCTTCTCAGAGCTTTGCTTGTTTCATCCTTGTGCTATTATTCCCTTGTTGCTGGGAACACACCCTGGATGGGACTTTGGAGAGGCCTGCTGTTATAGTAGCATTCCATCACTTCTGTATTCTCAGTCCTTGTCCATGTGTGTATTGTCCCAGTAGTGAAGGATTTTCCCCAGCTTGATTTATAATTCTCTCACTGATGGTCCGAGGTAGGTTTGTGTAGAATTAGGGGTCTAAGCCTAGAAACCTTTCCCATCTGTAACCCTATCTGTAATGTTGCTGCTCACCCAAATTGAGCCCATCACTTCCCCTCACACCCAGGAGCACTTCTGATACAGCAATTCTTTTTGTCTGTGTTTTTATTTAAGTAGCTTTTGTTTTTTGTTTTTTTGTTTTTTTAGCTGTGTTTTCCTTAATATTTTTGCTTTCACTCTTGCATGTGTTATGGTATTTGTAGCATTTCTAGATTTGAGATTAGATTTTTCTTGTAGTTGCTTTGTCCTTACAAGCCACCATAAATCTAACCTTTCCTTTAGTGCCATCCCCAGGACAAACTGTACACTTTTACACAAAAAGTGGAATTTACTGACTACTTTGTGCTCGACAGAGAATAAACCCTTTCAGCTACTACTACTACTTACCATCTGTAAGTACTGTGGGGTGTGATGCCCATTACAGCATTAGAACTACAACACGCTAAGCCTGTCTAAGCTTGAAGATAGGTGTCAATAATACAAGACTGATGATGGTTTCTTGGCTTCAACTATGAAGGCTTTTTCATAGGCAGAGTGCACCCTGGAGCAAACCATGGATGGATAATGAGAGCTGGATACAACACCCCCACTCAGCCTTGTGGCCAGTTTGTTCCACTGCCAACCACAATAGTGCAAAGACAAAATCTCTTGTGTCTCAGAGAGCATTTTCTCCAAAGACCACCATTATAGAGGGAAGGTGTCCTAAACTTCATTGCAATGTAAAGTTTGTTGGCAGGGCAGTAATGGTCATGCAGTATACATAGAAAATTGCACAACAATTATCCATCAATAATTCATTCACAGCATTTATAGCCACTGCTAATTTCCAGTGTCTGTGCCTAGAAAGGCCTCAAATGAAAATAAAACAGAGACTGAAGATGTGGCTGATCTTATGAACTTGACATACCTGGCATACACATACAACCCTTACAGAGTCACAGTTTCATAATATATCCATTATATTGATAATATATTTAATATTTATTTTTATTTGTTTATTTGGAGGAACAAGGCATGTTAATAAACTTTTTTTCAGATTAACATTTAGGTTTTACACAGTAAAACCTTTTTAAAGGTCCTTCATTCACCCACCGTCCTTCACACATTTACAAGAATTTTTTAGAGAGAAAAAGGGTAAGCTGCAGGAATATTTTAATGTCCTTGACTGTCTTGTACAGTTGTACAGTAGTTGGTTTGCATCATTAATTCTCTCAAATTTGAATATTCAATTAAATTTCATAAGCTCAGTAATCAATGATTTTGTGACAAACAATAAATAATAGAATGGAGAAAAAAAATCACCTCAGCTGTGGCCATAGCTGTGAATCTTAAATGTGTCTATAATGGTGAATTAAGTGAGTCATCATAGGGGTGGGGGAGAGGGGTGTAGAACGATAGCATCTGCAAATTTCTGGATTGTTCCACACTGTGTCTATGGGTACTCAGTGTTCCACAATGACAGAAAGGACAGAAGGGATGAGGAGCAGACCACATCTGATGCAAACTGATGTAAATGCTTGGAGTGTCTGGTCTGTGGTGTGCAGTCACTTACTGAGGTTATACATAACTGTGACACAGTGATTAAAATTTCAAGTGTGTGCTGATCTGGAAAGTCATTCTGTAGAACTCCAGACAAGTCAAGGCTTCCGATGATAATCTCTTAATATTAGTTAGTTTATATTAAGCAGTCAAATGTAACGCGAGACATTACAGTTGCTATCTAAATGTCTGTAAGATTCAATGAAGTGGCATCTTGTACTATTTGTTCGTCTGGCAGCTCACTTCCTGCATAAAAGTTAATTTTAACAAAGTCACAGTATAATTCAACTTAATGAAATCAGATAAACACACACATCTATGATGCTCTGAATGTGTATGAGACATCCTGTTCTTACATACACACAAACAAGCATGTCCACAGTGCACATTAGTATAGATACAGACGCTTTCCTCACACAGTTAATTTTGTACTGACACTTCATGTGCCATTCTGTTTTCTGAATGAGACTATAATGGGCTGTGTACAGTATGTTCCTCTCGTTCTGTATGACCTAAAAGACAGGCACACTTAGAAATATTTTTCTACCAGTGAGATAATATATGCAAATATTAGCCAATCTATCTGTAGTGAGTTTGGAATACAGTTGTTACTTCTTTGTGTGGTACAGAAGTTAAAGCAATTTCAATTCAATTATTGTATTTATTATCCCCAAGGGGCAAACTGTTGTGCAGCCAGCATAATAGATAAACAATTATTCAATCAACAATAAAAAACAATAAACACATTCACATAAAATTTATAATTTTGTCTGAACTAAATATATATGATGTGTCTGCCTAGTGGTTAAGACTGGCTCTAGGGACGTGGAACATCACCGCTCCGGCAGGGAGGTGAAGCAGTACCATCTAGATATAGCTGGGCTCACCTCCGCTGGGCTCACCTTCGGAACCAAACTTCTGGAGAGGGGGTGGTCTGTCTCTATTTCCAGACGCCAGGCGGAGTAGGGATATTCACAAGTCCCGGGCTGAGTGCCCTTGTGTTGGAGTTTTCCCTGGAGAATGAGATGATCACCTCTCTACGCAGTCGCAGAGTTCAAGGTTCTGGCTGTTGTGTCTGTCTATGCACCTAACAGCAGGTCAGAGTATCTGACCTTCTTGGAGTCCTTGGGCGGTGTCCTGGAAAGGGTGCCAGCTGGGGACTCCATGGTTCTGTTGGGGGATTTCAACGCTCCTGTGGGCAATACTGGTGACACCTGGAGGAGCGTGATTGGGAGGAACATCATAACGAATCATAACGAACATGATGGTTGAGCATAAGTGTACTTGGTACCAGAACACCTAAGGCCAAAGATTGATGATAGACTTTGTGGTTGTATCATCTGATCTGTGTCTGTATGTCTTGGACACTTGAGTGAAGAGAGGGGCAGAGCTGTGAACTGTGAGGGTAGCCGTCAAGCTGAAGAAGGAGGCTTTTCTGGCTTGGTCATCCCAGGGGTCTCCTGAAGAAGCGGACAGGTACTGGGAGGCCAGAAGGGCTGTAGCTTTGGAAGTCTCAGAAGCAAAAATTTGGGTGTGGGAGGAGTTTGGGGGAGTCACGAAGAAGGACTTTCGGTTGGCCTCAAGGAAGTTCTGGCAAACTGTTCAACGGCTCAGGAAGGGAAAGGGAACTGCTGAACTGGACTGGGCACTTTGAGGAACTCCTGAACCCAGCCAATACGTTCTCTGTGGAAGAGACTGAGTCTGAGGACTTGGGGGAAGCCTCATCCATATCTTTGGCAGAGGTTGCTGAGGTAGTCAAGAAACTGCCCTGCAGCAAGGCGCCAGGTGTAGATGAGATTCGCCCTGAGATGCTGAAGGCTCTAGATGTTGTGGGGCTGTCTTTGTCAACATGCCTCCATTGGGTGTCTGGGCTTAGCCTTAGAAATAGGGTGCGGAACACGGACATCCGGAGGGAACTCAGAGTAGAGCCACTGCTCCTTCGCATCGAAAGGAGCCAACTGGGTGGCTTCCTTTGGCTGTTTTCAGGGCATGCCCAACTGGGAGGAGACCCTGGGGTAAACCCAGAACTCGCTGGAGAGATTATATATCTCATCTGGCCTGGGAACGCCTTGGAGCTAGAAAACATTGGGGAGAGGGATATCTGGAATACCTCGTTTAGCCTGTAGCCACCGCAACCCAACCTCAGATAAGCAGAAGAAAATGATGATGAAATGATAAATATAGAGGACATTTATCATTTGCATTATCAGCGGAAGACTCAATGTAGAAATAGAGCTGGCAGCAGCAGTGCCACAGCAGCAACACTGGCAGTGTGGACACAACAGCAAGGTAGCTATCACACATAGGTGAGGTACGAGGCGTGGCCCAAGCGTTGACCTGTTGCCAGTGGGACCTGACTCCAGATATGCAGCAGAAAATGTATGGATAGATGGATAACTAGAGAGCTTATGATGTGAGTTTGTTTTTTAATATTCCAGCAGTAAATTTCACTTTTAATCATTTAATCACTGCCACTAACAAAATCAAATGAAGACAATGTAGCCTAGACTAGTCTTACAGATAAACACGTAACATGTATCAGGTGGTAGGTGGTTTTATGCATTATGGCTGTGGGTTGCTTTTGTTTGTGTGCCTATGCATAATCATATTGTCTGTGCATTTGGTATCAGTCATAGAAGTCATACAGGGGTGTGTGTGTATGTTTGTTGGTTTTTGGCAAAATTAAAAAGTCAAGCTAGGGTGTGCTTTGCAAGTCCATGGGAATACAAAGATTCCTTTTTTTTCAGTTGTCATGTTTAACATCAAGTAAAGTGCAGCTGTCTCAGCTGTGTGGCTTAAGTGTTGTTGAGGAGATCAGTTTCTTTGTTCTCCTCTTGCAGAGTTAGCTGCTTCATGCTAACTCTGCTTTTTGGATCCTTTTTGCTGGTAAACTCTGGCAGACCCTGTATTGTATCTGCTAATGCTTGGTCTTAAATCCTTTGGCAGGCTCTTGTGTTGAGAACAGAGCAGAGAACATTTCCTTTATGTATGGCCTGTCTGATGACATCATGGGTCCAATACAGTCCATACAGTGACCAATTATAGCTGGAGATGTGAAAAGGTGAAGCACCATGGGAGACTGAGTTCACTGGCTCTCCTTTGTCTGTGGAACAAAACTCCAGTACAATGAAAGGTGAAACCAAGTAAGAGCCATTTAAAATGATTTTGATTCTAAATGTAAAGCCATCACAAAGCCAGAGCAATAAAATAATAAAAAAGCACTCAAGGTAGGAAAGGACTTACGCTCTGAGATAATTATGATGTGAATACTTCAAAAGCAGCTGTTACATGTCTCCAGGATGTTCTTAATGTAGCTGAATGTATATTTTGGATGTGAGATATAAATTATTGATTAACAGATGGACATAGCGTCTTTTATTTGGGGCAGCATAGCTCAACATACTGGGATATCAGACCACACCCTGGTGATTGCGGCAGCCATTTTTCAAAATGTTCATCAGCGGTTGGTTAAACTTTCCTATCCCACTGGACCCATTTGCAGTAAAAAACATAATCCATAATCCTAGTAACCCTGAGACCCAATAAATCACTCACTCATATTACACATATCACTATTTTACTGTAACATATTGAACAATGGTATCTACAGCTTAATGCAACATGTATTACAAATTTTATAACACGAGACAGACTTGATTAAAATTACTGGCTACTGTAGTGCTTTGACCGTAGTCTTTACTGGCTGCTAGTTCGATTTTTCAAACCATTAGATGATTCTGCACCCAAAGCTGCAAATATTTTTTCAGCACAAACAGAAAGAAAACCCTGAAGGCTTCAGAAGGCTTCATCCTCTCATCACTATTGGCAACATTACATATACACAGCTACATTGACATCCCTCCCTCTTGACTGACAAACAACAGCACCCTTAAATAAGGCCTTCTAGGCTGAACCACATTAATCTGTGCGTCAGTCTCTGTCACCTGAGGTGGTAATTTACAGTGGTATATTGTGCCACCTGCACAAGAACTCTCTCACCTTGGAGATTCACACATGGATCTTGCTGTTGTCTGAGTATTTAATAAAGTCAGGAGAGAGACTCAAACAGCTGTGAGCCACAAACAAAACTTCAGCTCCTATTAACGTTTTGACAAAACCCAGATTACATTTAGTGGCATGAGGAGACATCACTCATGAGTGTGTATAATAGCTCTCCCTGTTCCCAATTACTTTCAGTTACATATATTTATTTTATTGAAATGTGATAATGTATCTGTACAGATAAGAACTCCAAAGTCCAAAAAGGCAGTGCTGTTGTTAAACTGTCAATAAAACATGTATTTGTTATGTATTCAGCTTCACCTTCAGACAAATTGGCAGCAACAAATATTCTATTTGATATTTTCATTATCTTCCAGAGGGACTTACTGTATGAAATATATTGAAATGCGTACAGACTGCAGAGCCAGAGGTGAATTACCAGGACTAATTTATTTGGACTGAATTGAAATTAATTTATACACATACACAATGATTGGTAAGTCAAGGCCATTTTCTCCAGAGGAGGCCTCCTCTCTGAGACCAGTTTTTACATAAATTATGGAACGTTGGTCACTTAAAGGTTAAGTAATAACCAAATATAATAAAGACTACCTCCCACACAGAGCGCAAGTGACAGTTGATGCTCGATGAATTCTCATTGAATGTGGTTACACACAGATTTACCATTGAGGTAGAGTATGCAGGTGCAAAGATCTGCTTCATTGCCTTTTATACTGTTTCAGAACTTACGACCTACTTGACAGTGTATGTGCTCCATCATTTGACAGCCATTTATTCCTGCAGTCTCCGAAAGCATCTTCTCAAATAGCTGCACATCTTAACAATTTTCCACATGCCAGTCTGAACTAAGCTCATGAAACAAAATCACACTTGCAGGGAAACAAGGAAGAATGGAAATCTGTTTAGCTTTTAGTACTTGGTAGCCATTTCTTAGCATACAACTGTGTACAGCAGTGCAGAGATCAAAAAGGTGATGATATGTCACTCTTGGTCTAGTGACAAAAGTGGTATGTCACAACACCGTCACACACTGATTCTTAATATTGCATACCACTACTGATTGGCAGGTACCACTTTTCACAGGTATACTGGTGGTGTGCCACTCCTGTTTTAATGTCACCACTAGTATAAGTGATATACCACTTTTACTAGTGGTATGTTGATACTGTTCCACCAACAGATACCACTGTCCACTGGTATGCAACAGTTCTTACTTATACACTATACTACACTGCAAGTCTGCACTGTTACTTCACAGATGTATACAGGCAGCAAAGCACTGCTGTTCCATTGATATATACCACATATTCATTAAATAAATAAAAATTACATTTTGATATTATTCCCATTAGCATGTAGTTAGCATTAATGGTTAGACCTTGTCCAGTTAGGTCTTTGCTTACCAAGTTTGCCATTAGCCATACAGCTAGTTATCTTCCAGTATATAGATTCCCAGTCTCTTTGGCTTTTATCCCTTAAATACAAAACATCTCAGAACAGGTTGCATCTATATGGCTATGAGATGTGTTCACTGGATGATTCTTTCTCAAACAATTTCATTTGAACAATTTGAAGCCTTGGAAGCCTGAAGAGATAATTTTTTTTAGTACACACACAAAAAAAAGAGGACTTCTAAATGGGCTGCACTTATATAGCACTTTTCTAGTTGTATCTATTTCTAGAGTATCTGCTAAAGTATCTGCTGGTGGAACAACCGTGACTGTTTACTTTCATTTTCATGTGGCACATAGAAGTGTCAAATGTCAGTAAAGAATAATCATACGCTGCTAGGGAGTGACAGTGTGTGAGGAATGAAACTATTTCCATATGTCAAACTGCACCAACATACCATTAGTGGTATACCACTCAGGAATGGCATAAATACTAATACGGGGTGGAAGACCACAGGTATGCAGGTGAAGAGTAGAAATTTGACTTACATACAGTTTACTGGCACACATAAGAATTGAATATGCCGATGGATAGTGTTATATGACAGTGGTGTCATACTATTTATCAGTGCCATATACCAGTGGGATAACATAACACTCAATAGGGTTAACCCTAACCCTAACCCAAACAAGAGTAACATACCAGCAGCTACTTTTCAATCTTAGCATCGCTCAGAATGTGAAAATCCTCACACTAGCCAGGCTTCGTTAGGTGCTCTCTGGTAACTGAGTGGGCTTCAGTTAACTTGCTCTTTGCTACATCCTCATGAAAGTAGCCCAAACTCAATTTGGAAAAATATTAGAATGAATGTGATTTTATGTGTATGCTGCTACTAAAAATACACTGACCAGAATGAACGAGAGTCAGATTTAGAGGACTACAGGAGGTTTTCCCCTTCAACAGCCAGTGTGCTCCCACATTAACACTGAATGAACAGATAAACCACCATTTTCACTCTCTCCACTGTCAACATTTTAAATACATTAAACAACGACAGCCAACTGTACCAGCACAGCTGTAAAAGCAGTACTTCCACTCGTATTTGTCAAAAAAAGATGCTGAAAGAATAGAAAGCCTGTTATTAACTGCTATCATCCTTTTGTTGTGAATAAAAATCATGTGCTTCCCACCAAATTGTCATGAATTAACATAATGGCAGGGAGGATATGAGGTGACACATGCTCACTGAAGAGGGATGGGGGGTTTTGTGTGTGAACAGGCAGGACATGAAAATAAGACATTTTTCTAGATATGAAATTGTCCTTGTGTTGTAACTTAAATATAAAGTATGTGTTTCAAAATTAAAAGATTGTAAAAAATATATTTTTTAATGTTAATTAGCTGAATGTAGCACCAACATCATGTCTTTGTCTTACATTTTTTCTCCCAAGAGAGTCACATCAGTATGTCAAATGTGTATGGACTTACTTGTAAAGTTATATGTATTAAAAAAAAAAAAAAAAAAAAAAAAAAACACGCACACACACACCATCATCACCATACCTATAAATGGCAATTATTTCTCTTTGTCTCTCTTTGTGGTTAAGTACAGTAAATATATGTGTCAGGGCGTAGCAATGTGGACACAGGCGCAAACAGGTGGCAGAGGCAGAGTTACCAAAATCAAGGTCCTTTAATCAAACGAGGTCGGTACACAGGAAGGCAAAAAGAGAAAGCAACAGTACAAAAAGGACTAGAGCTGAGGCAAGGTCAAAAAACACAGGCGAGGGTCAAAACCTATGGCTGCTAGAGAACAGGTTTCTTCACAAAGGCTGGTAGGTCTGGTAGAGGCACAAGACGAACTGGCAGGGAGTGCAGGGAGACACTGACACTAAATACACAGGAGCAGGGCAGACAATGAGACACAGGTGAACCACATTAGGGCAGGGTAGGTAATCACCAGGAGGAGGGAGCACAGGAGGAAGGGGAAGACAAGACACCTGAAACAAGAGGGAGGTCAGTGATACAAAATAAAACAGGAAATAAATCAAACACAACAGAACTACAAAAGAAAAGCCCTGGCTCAGAACTGACACCCTGACAATATGGGGATATGTAGTCAGGATTTACAGATGTTTTTAGACACTAAGCAGCCAAACAGTGCTTGTTGTTATTCACCAGAGGAAAGCAGTTTTACTAGTTTTACACTGGTAAAGTGAATAATGATAAGTTGCACAACTGATAAGCACATGTAAAATGTATGTTATGGCATTCCTGTTCAGAGGTGCTGATTTATTGATGCAGACTGATTACTACAATCAACCAGTGAACCATGTGTGGCGATACGAGGGGGACTGTGAATGAAAAGCAGCCAGACAACGCCACCCTGGGAATTTCACCCAGAGAATTATAAACTGGTGACAGTAGAGCCCATAAGGTGCCCAGGTCCGTCCTACAAACAGGTAAGAGACGTGGTTCCAGGTAATTTAAAAAAAAAAAAAAAAAAACTTCTTTATTACAAATAAATAATCAAAACTCTAAAACCACCACACACACACTGAAACAAAGTGGGGAGGGGGCTAATGAGGGCTGAGGCTTACCGGTGGAGGGGATGGGTCGCAGAGGGGGTGAGAAATCCCAAAAGAAACAAAAAAACAAAGCAAGCACACACATGCACCCGGTAGTGAAGAGGAAACCAGGAACCCAGGAGACATATGGCACACAGGAAGGGGAAACCACCACCTCGGACCCCAGGACCACCACCTTCAACCCTCAGCAACTGAATAGGAGAAAGGAAAACAAGAAATGGGTAAATGGGGTTGTACCCAAAGGAAATCAAATAAAGCAAACTTACCAAGGGAAACAAACCAAAATATAAAGGTGGGCAGACCACTAATTACAAACTCAAGAATTCAACAAAATCTGCTGCCCAAAATTATCTAAGTTCACATTAAAATTTGGGCCTATGCCACATGCAGGGCCGACCAGACCGACTCTGGTGCCAGCTATCGGCCGCGAGCAGAGTTGTCAGGCGCCACGGTCGGCAACAGTTGGTCCACGGCCAACAGCACTCAAGACGGCGGCCAGGCAAGCGGGTTGGAGGAGCAGCGAGGCAAACCAAGAAAAAAACGCCAAGGCAAAGCAGCAGTTCCTCTCTCTGCTTTAACAGCTGCCCAGCTCAGTCTGTCAAAGAAAGGAAACTAATGAAGTAATACAAAGCAGGCATAATGAGCAGCCAGGTCACACACACACACCGATCTAGGCGTCTATTACCTGGAGCAGCGGTGGCATGCTCTGTACCCGAGCGGCAGCAGCGAGGCTCCCCAGATAGATGGCAGAGAGCACACCTGCCAGACACTACACCGGCACCAAGCTGCAGCCCGATCAGCTGTAGTCAAATAATCAATAGTAAATTGTGCCATGCTTTACAACATGACCAAGGCAGCAGGTAATGTAGCAGAGGGGGGCCAGGAAGAGCGCCTTGTCCCTTTATAAGGTGCCTCAGAATGCTGGTTGGTTAACAAGAAGGTAAATAAGGGGCAGTCGATTCACCTCCGCTAGGAGCAGATGATGCTTTTCCTGCTACACATGCAAGCAACAGAGAAAGTGGTGTTAATTAAAATATTTCTAACCATACTTGATATATAATTATACCAAATGTGCCAGTGATGAAAACGGTATAACTCTCCAGTTTACAAGCATGGGCAATCACTAGCAGATTTCGCATCGAAGCCTGAGATAAGATTATTTTGGAAATAAATCTGATTTGTTCTCAACCACATGGTGATTGCAGAGAACCAGCAACAGGAAGGCATCAACAGCACTTAAACTGCTTCCATGACAAGTGACCTCTTGTATTGTGATTGCAACAGTGGTGTTAAATTGTTACAGTGTAGGTCAAGGAAGAATGATTACAAGAATAGAGTCTGACTTTGACACTGGAGACTGCTGTTCACAATTGGTCCCTACAGTGATTGCTGCCTGGACTGGATAATTCAGTACTTAAATGGCTAATTCATCATAACAAAGGTACCCTAATTTAAAATACCATGCCCATGGCTGGGAGAGATGTGAGCCACTTTGTTAACATTAACATGTTGTATGCACAAGTAGCTAAGACCCCCATGGCTTAATTAGCACACTCGGGATTATATGTAGTCACTTGTTATCTGAGGCTGAAATGGCAAAAACATTTATTGATCAAATTCTGTTGTGTATCAACACCAACTCCAACTGAATGAAAAATCTTCACTTACTTTCATGCGCCAGACTCAAATGTGGCCAGCAGCTAAACAAACCAAGTACTACAGTGAGTTGAAATGTACTCAGATGTTATCAATTTAGTACATCACAAATGAAATACTGAAACTCCTATGGTGTGTAAATGTAGTTTTGTCAGCTGAACCAGCAGTAACTAAGTAGTACTTATTGAATCACTGCTTGTTCCAAGTCTCTCCTAATGTAAAAATTCATTCTGTGGAGTTGCTTGTTTTTTTTGTGTATGATGTCCTTGAGTGTTTTAAAGGTGCCCATAATTAAATTATTATTATTATTATTATCAGTTAGGCTATATATGGTATGATTGTAGCCTGTAGTATAGAGTAGTACCTCAATCGGCTACTGATGAATGGAAGATGCATAAACATCAGAGAGCAGCTAAATGTCACAGAAAAGCAGCGACATCTCAACAACATCTGGGTAGTAAGCAGACAATCCAAATCCAAATCCAAATCCAAAGTTTCACCTATAAACATCTATTCTGTTGTTTAGTTATGAGACAGTATGGTTGTAGAAATATCAACAATGGTAAAATAGTCACAGCTGTCATTTTTTATGATTGTCAGCTATGGTTCACAATTCCATAGGGAATCATAGTAACCTCATATTACAGCAACAGTCCCAAACACATACAAAACACAAATCACTTTCTTTCACATTCAAACTGCCAAGCCTGGCTTTACAACTGAGTCTCGGTCTTTAAAGCACTGCTGCCATTATGAGGATCACACTAAACATCTTCTGTTAGAGATCAAGACCCACTGCACTCAGAATCCATTTTCTGTCACACACCGACATTATTAGATCACCTTTTTGTTCCCGACAGTACAATATGCTCACAATGCAGTCACTCCTCTGCAATAAAGCCCTGCTCTTACCTTTACTTAAGTACAACACTATGCATTAAAGGTACTGCCTGTAATGAGTCCAAATAAGGGCCATTATAAAACAGCACTCTTGAGTGGGCTCTCAATGGTTGAGCTGTGCAGGGTGTCTTTATTAAAATCTCTAAAGCCATTCATTCAAGAGCACTGAAACAGAGTGTCGAGAGGACCACTGAGGAAAACTCAGCCCTTTAGCTAATGAGCTCACTTGCATTACTTATAGGATGCATAATTGGCCGAAGCACATCTCTCTCAATTTCTCATCTTACTATGAGTAAACTGAGTCCGTCTTTGTTCCTCTTTTCAAATTACTCGGACTTTCACCTTGCCTGGTTTTCCTGTCTAGTGTCAGTTTCCCTCCCTCTCCCTCCACTTCTAATCACTTATTTTTACATTCTGTCTGAAATGAATGATTGGAAAGCCTTGCTTTACCTCATGCACCCTCAAGAGCCAACCACTCAAGCCTGAAGTGTCAATAAAAGTGAACCATCACAGCACAAACTCTCATTGTTACAATGTTCTGTTCAATGTTTAGTTCTCCTGTTTCACTTTCCCCCCAGATTATTTGAATTTAGAATGTATAATAAAATGCTCGTGATTCTTTTCTGTTTAATCAAAAAGCTGTGCCACTATAGACAAAGAGCAAATGATAACATACTAGAGGATACAACACTATTGTTTCAAATGTCTGAGGTTTCATGCATTTTTTTTAACACTCTTATCAGAGTGATCAGAGTGTTGTCACTATCATGCTTTAAGAGTTCAAATGACAGCAATTATTAACATCCATACAAAGTTAGAAATGTAAAGGGACAGGTCATAGCCACATACTATTTCCATTAATTTGGCTATAATCAGTAGCTTTATAAAAGAATGTATAACTGACAATATGAACACTTTTTTTCAATATGAAACCTTGAACTGAGGGATAGATGCAAAGGCATACGTAAATGAAGGAAACCAAGAAAGACCGTAGCAATGATTGTGGTTGCATGACCATTATTTGATCAGGAAATAATGTCAATCATGTACATTGTGACTGCAGCTTTGATTTTCTTCATTTTTCCCCATATCTCCCTGTGTGTCTCTTCCTCCCTTGTTAGTCTGTGTGTGTGTGTATGTTTGTGTGTGTATGTGTGTGTGTCAGGGGCACAGCTCATCTCATTACACTCTGGCTCATCTCCATACCTCCTCATCATCAGCTCATCAACGCCAGTGCAAGAACCTCTCCTCTCACTCATCACAAGATTGTTCTGCCCTCTCCGTGGTATTGTATCTCTCAGCCGGGCCAAATAAAAACTCTGAGTACGATTTCCAGTATGACTTATTGTGCATTGACTGACTTTCTCCCGTGTCTCAGCGATCTCCACTGCCTTGCCACCTCCACACACACTATGCCGAATGTAAAAAAATGTAAAGTGATTCCAGTAATACAATAGGAGTGATAATCAAAGTAGTAATTGCAAAAGTAGCAGTAATACAAGAAGCAGTACTAGTAATTTCTAATTGTAGCAGCAGGTGTTGAGTGGAGTTGTAGGAGCAGCAGGAGACTTGTCATCACAGATCAGACTCTACAGCTCCAGAGGCAGAAATACCTGCAGAAAGAGACAGAAGAGGAGAGAGAGACGGAAGAGCACAATACTACAGGAAAGGGGAGATATTGAGTTAGTGTAACATGTAACATGGGATATGAATCCATACTGAGCAGAGAGAGAGAGAGAGAGAGAGAGATAAGCTCAGTGCAACATGGGAAATTTCCTGGCAGTCTAGGCCTATAGCAGCATAACTAAGGGATGGTTCAAGCCTGAGCCAAAATGTCTAATTTTGGTGATATTACGCAGATGAAAGAAGGCAGTCCTAGAAGTTTGTTTTATATGTGAGCTAAAGGACATATCCTGATCAACCTATCCTGATCCTGATAACTCCCAGATTATGTAACTACGTCATTAGAAAATGTATTTCTGACGTGTTCTGGACCAAGTACAATGACTTTGGTTTTGTCTGAGTTCAAAAGTAAAAAAGTTGCTTGTCATCCAAGTTTTAATGTCCCTAAGACAAGCCTGAAGTTTGGCTAGCTGATTGATTTAATTAGGCTTCACTGACAGATAAAGCTGTGTATCATCTGCATAACAATGGAAATTTATGGAGTGTTTCCTGATAATATTGCCCAAGGGAAGCATATACAGAGTGAAGAGGACTGGTCCAAGCACTGACCCTTGTGGAACTCCATGTCTAACTTTTGTGTACATGGAGGAATAGTTGTTAACATGTACAAACTGAAGTCTATCAGATAGATAGGACTGACACCAGTTTAGCGCAGTTCCTTTAATACCAATAAAATGCTACAGTCTCTGTAAAAGGATGTGATGGTCAATCGTATCAAAAGCAGCACTGAGATCTAACAAAACAAGTACTGAAACAAGTCCGTTGTCTGATGTGATTAGTAGGTCGTTTGTAACTTTTACAATAACTCAATTGGTCCTGAATCTCTTCATCTTTTGATTTAAATCTTAAATCATTTACACCTTCTCCCTGCTTTTGTACTTTCTCCAAGTTCATGGCTTTACTGTGCTGTTGTGGCTGCAGTAGGCCATTGTCTGTGGAAAGTAAGTTGACAACCAACATCTATTGTTTCTGTCATTTTTGTTGGTGTGACTGTTTCCTGTTTGTGTAGTAGGTGAAGTGGTTAAGGCTTATGAATTTCACCAAAACAACCTTTTTTAAACAAAATCTTTTATTTTGGGTTTCAATCTCCTGCCTGTGTGTTTTGTCATTTGAATGTGACCAAACTAATGTATTTGTTCTATCTACTATCCAACTTGTTTTATGTGAGATTTGAATTCACTAGCTTAAGTTTTTAATGAGTTTTGTCTGGAAGGTAGAAGGCCAATGCTAGTATGCTAAGTTTCCTAGAAAATAAAGAAAACTTTGTCGTACCTCATTAATGGCATGTTTTCTGCTCTTTTGACTTATTTTTATGCTTCACATTAACTGTTGAAGGCCCAAACTGACCTGTTTAAAGGACCAGTTCATTGTTTGTTTTGTTTTGTTTTTTAGTTGTTGTTTGTTTTAACTTTGGGTTTTATTGTACAAAATTGGCCATTTAATGTATTAATTTGTTACCTATTTTTCATACAGTGCTGGAGGGGAGCCAAGCCTAGTACACGCACAACACACACAGCTCATAGTTTTCTTTGTCTGTTGTCGCTTCAGTTGAGTTTGACTAAAGAACCAGAAATCCAGCTCTGTCTTCTGCTTCCTCATCCCATGCCAGAACACAACACAGGTGTAACACACAGCAACAACAGGTTACATTTGTGCATGAGCATTGCGAATAATTCTGGGATTTGAACTAGTTTTAGCCAGCTACAGTGCTCATCAAGCTGCCTTTGACTCAGTTGTACTTAACAACCAATCAAATTGCTTGATTTGAGCTACCTGTGATATGATGATTGCATATAATATCTACTTCCTTTACACAAATCACTGTAATCAGTGTCATTCAATATTTAAGTGGAAAAGGAGGTGAGCTAGCTGCAAACTGCGACAAGATTGAAATTAAAGGTCTTAAAGGACTTTGATATCCATTGTGGCCCGCTGAATCTAAAGACGACATGCAGAGATAGTACAACAACATTGACACAACATTGACCAGTGTAAGGATAAATGAGTAGTTTTAACCTTAAGACAGTGTCAGAGGAGCAGGTCATTTTGCAGTCTATCTGTGCCACTATCAGAAATGGTTAAGGTGAGTTAATAGTGTGGTAGGACATTCAGCTACACTTTGGGTGTAGCGCAATCTGTGGCTCAAACCCACGTCATTTACCATCGAAATGAGTTTAAGTATGCAGCCACTGCCTTCAACCAGCATATAAAGAAGCACAATGATCCACAGGAGAAGAATAGAGCACAAGAGAAGCACAAGAGGGTTCATGTGTGAGAAAAGAGAAAAGTGATGTGTGGTGTCATTGGTGTTTGGTAAGAGAGCCTGGTGCGTACTCTTCTAGCCAAAGTTAGGATATCATAGGATCATTAAAAATTATTTATAACTACATGAAGAAATGGAGAAAGTAGACTTGAGCCAATGAATGTCAGTCATCTCTTGCCTGTGTTGTCCAAAATACGTGAGCAAACACTGATGCAGAGGAAATAACCACTAACCACTGCCTCCACAGCCCTTCAGAAAGTATATGATGTGGGTCTCAACAAAATAGAGGTTATAACCACCAAATAGGAAACCACTCCTCTGAGTTTCAGTCCCCTATGGGGACCAGAGACAGTAGAGCATCATTCTCACCACATACATCCATTTAAGAAAATACTAACTTACCAGCAGTTTTCAACCTCATCCTAGTAACACTGGACAGTTTTTTTTCTTAGTTTTTTCTTTCAGTGGTTGCACAATAAATGGCAGCATACCAATTAACACAAAAAATAGCCAAATGATGAAATTAATCTGTGATAATAAAAAAAAGATGAATAAAATAAGCTAGTATGTTGCGTAGCAACTGCAGTTTATAATGTGCAGGCAGCCAGGAGGGCCTTTTTCTTTAGAAGGAAAATGCTCTATGAACATGTTCATAGAAATGGTTTAACTGGGAATGTGTCCATAAATTTCATATCGCCATACTGAGTAACCATTTTGTAAGAGCAAAATGAAGTATTAAAAGTATTAACTGCACGATTGTCTTTTCCTCCTAAGAAGTTAAGAGGTAATAGTTGCAAATAAATGCATGTATCCTGCAAAAGCATTTGCAGGAATTCATCTGTGGAAAGAAGCTAAATAATAATAATAATGATAATAATAATAATTGTTATTATTATTATTATTTAGCTTCTTCTTATTATTAGTTATTATTATTATATTTTATTGATCCTTGACAAGAAATTGCTTTGTTACAGCAAGCAGCACACCAACCATCACCAAATAAAAATTAAGATAAAAATTAAAAGTGACAAGTGTAATCACGAAGAAAAACAAGAGCAAAACAAGAGCCATACAAAATATACAGAAAATTACAGAATACTACACTATTAACATTATATTGCAGTATCTAGCAATACACAGGATATTGCACGTAAACCAATATATAAAGCAGAGGAGCAGTGCAGCAAATACACAAGTCTCTTTGTAAAACATGTACTCCCATGTACTTTGAGACTTGAAAGGCTCAAAGAGTCAAGGATTCAGAGAGACAAGGGCCAACAAATAAAGGAGTGTGATTTAATCCACAATCACACACATGAAGAGCAGCACATGGAGGATGGACAGTCATTGGTTGGTTCAGTGTGTATCGAAGCCTGCTGGCTGGAGGATGTCAGCACTGCAGGGAGTCTGCTGTTTGACTGCCTGCAGGGCTGTCAGCTGTCACTCTGTCTTGTCTCTCCCTCTGTCTCTCTCTCACACATACAAACACACACATACCTCAAGGTCGAATGTCAAAGCACATCAGGAGGTTGTTGCAGACATGTGGACTAACTAATATTTGCTGTTCTGCACTGGAATGGCAAAATACACCAGGAGCTCTTCAGACATTTGCCTGGTTTCTGTTAATATCACTATTTTAATAATTATCCCAATTATTCAAGTATTAAATTTTACACCATGTCGCTATACACTATTACTGAATCCCTTCAGTTTGTTTATTTGAAATTGCATGATTAAAGATACATTCATGACATTTTAAGTGGGTAATGAATGGTTAAATTAATGATTCAGATTCAACAATAATGTGCATTAATACAGTACTCATTCATGCAGGAGCTCTGTATTTCTGTTTACTCGTCTGACGTCTGATGTCTCAGTCAGTGTTTGTGAACTCACAGTCACAGAGACAACCCTTTAATTTGTGACATGACTGAGATGTAATATGAAGAGCAGCTTCATAGATAATGAATGAGACAGTGACTTAGTGAACCCATAGGACAGTTAAACTGCCACAGTAAAATTACATTGATCCTGCAGTGCTGATAAAATACACCAAGAAGTTAGACCTCATTTGACTGCAGAAACTCAGATAAAAATCTTATGGGTCAACAAATCCGGTGTCCCAGATTCTATATCCCAGAGACAAATTCAAGGGCTGGCTATCCATTCCTCAGCAGCAGGAACAAGTGGTGCATGCTCCCAAGTATTGACAGAACTGTCCTTTGGCATAGAAATAGCATGTGTGAATTTTTAAAATGGGTGGAATTCCCTTTGAAGCCTCACAGAACTCAGTGGTGCACAGTGGTAATGATTGGTGCACTGTTCTACAGCCCTGTGATCTGTTTCCTGTCACCATGGTTTATATACCACAGCTGCTGCTACTGAAGTTCACTTACTGAGTAAGAACAAATGAATTCATGAGTAGGAATCTATTCTGTGCCCAAAACTAACAATATAGTAAACATTTCTGTTGATTAAAGCTTATAGTCTTCAGATATCAGATACAAGGACTGACATAAATATTGTTGGCAGCATCACACAATGAGTTCAGCATATAAATATATACACTTACTGGCCACAACATTAAAGCTGCAGACTGGTTTTAACGTTGTGGCTGCTAAGTGTAAGCAAAACATTAAAGCTGCAACTAATCTACAGTATATTTCTGTGTAATGCAAATGTAATATGAAGTCATTTTTGGTGGTAAACACACAGAGAATTTATTTCTAGTTGTCCTCAGCTCTGCAGAGAATTTTAGTGCTTTTATAGCTTTTTGTTTTGTTCTTGTTTTCCCGGTCCATAGCTCCACACTTCAACCTAGTTTCCAGCAGCAGGAGCCACCTTTCTCAGTGAAGAGGTTCTGATAAACCCACTGTACACTACCTGCCCAACACTAAATGAAAAGACAGATACGTTTAGCCACTAGCTGGTGAACACAGTGGAGCATTTAGCAGCTAAATATTTGGTGGCGACCACTAATGGCAGAGTGAATACTGGAGCCATGTTCATCCGGTTAAAAACACATCCAAGTCTAAATAAATCATAGCATTGCTCTGTGTCCACTGGATGTGTAAATATGAGACACTAAGACATTCAGTGGGGTGTTACTATTTTTAAGCAGTTTTCAGTTACAGTTCAGTTACAGTTAAAGTTAAATCCAATCTAATCTAATCTTAAACTGTGCTCACTTTCAGTTTGACCTTCATATAAAATGGTTTGCATATTCTGGATAAACTATTAGTTTGTTTACAGTTTGTTAAATCACTTGACTACTTGTGTTTCTTGCCTAATGAGACACTGTCAAAAGAAAATGATAACTGAAACTGTAAAAGTAAAACCCAAGTTCATATACACTAGAATTATCCTTTTTATACATCCCTACAAATCAGCAAGTTTCATTCAGTCTTTCTTCTAAGTTGTGGGATATCTTGTTTTAAGCTCCACCAACTCATAGTGTCTTAACTCACTTGAGGGCTAAGATAAAAATTAAACAAACCCTACTCTACCCTGACACCAGCAGACTGGTAAATATTCTGAGAGAAGAGTCAATGGATGTTGAACAGTATATCAAGTGTGCTGTTTATGTTTTTGATTTTACTATTTTGTGCTTGACATTTCTTTTTCAGGAAATAAAACCTTAATGCAGATGTTTATTTTTCATGTAAAGTGGCAAATCAACAAGACACTTATCACAAGTTCAACAAGTAATTGAGATGGAAATATATTTATTTTTTCTTTTTGAGTCTGCTACTGTAAATACTATTTAGCTTAGTCACAATCTGCTCTTAATACAAGTCAAAAGTGTTTCAAGGCCTTCCTCTTTTTTGTACTAAAATAAATGCACTTAACAAGATTTACACCACATTCCTTCCTAGAAGAGGAGATAATGTACGTGTATATTTTTGGATCTGACTCTGTTTTTGTGAAAACTCTTAGAGAGAAGTGAACTTGTATTAAGCCATCCTTATACTCAGTAAATGAAAATGCATAACAAAATCAAATCCTTACTTCATCCTTTTCACATCTATCTGCCACAGTGGTAGCTGAATTGGAAAAGCCATCTGTCCAGGCCTAGAGGAATGGAACATGGCTTTTTCTTTGGCAGATCTTCGATACAATATTGACCCCAGTGATGCTTCCAATTAGACGCTAGTTTGCTTTAAAAAGGAACATCTCTCTTGGGAGTCAGAGTGGTTTCTTTCAGCCTCCAGGCAACAACTTCTCTCCACACAGCGACTATTGTCAACGACTGTTTTTTTCAAACCTCGCCTTTCCCCCCCTTTTTTTTCTTTTCAAGTGCCAAACTGAATCACCCTAAAAATTGAAAGAGTGGCCTGAGTGGGCCATTCATACAAGTGGCCACACACTGTGTCTGTGCGCATGCACAACTTGAAAAGCTTATCTTGCTCACATCATAAAGTCCTGGCAGCTGTAAAAGGGCTACATTCTTTACCACAGAGGTATATTGTTAAAGCTGTCTTAAAGCACCTAACATTATAGCTGTGCTGCTGTACTGCACAATACTTTGAAACAAACATGTGAGTTATATCAGTATCATCTTACAGAGAATGTGACAGAAACATGTTTGTGCTTTTACATCTGAATATACACAGTCCTCACATGCACATACATGATTTCATGCATCATAAATTTGTTGTCAGGGCTAACAAGACTGAGCACTGTGACTTAGGATTCCTTTCACCTTTTACATAGTCATAATCCATTCCTGTTGTTTGTTTTGTTTTGTTGTTTGTTTTTAAAGTACCTCTGGCCATTTTGCACCTTTGTGTGAGATGTTTGACAACAGAAAGATGACAGGAAATGAGAGCTGTCAATAAATGACTTGTACTTATTGAACACAATCAGTGTTCTAGTTCTGTCCAATGACCAGTTCCAGTTCTTTCCAACTTTCCAACAAGAAAACAAATAAGCATAAAGAATTTCCAAAAATGTGGAGCTATTCCTTTAAAGGCTTACTTCTATTGAGGTTAGCATGCTGGACAGCTAGCCCTGACCCATCCCGTCTCATACCATACCTCGTATCATTTTGCAAGAGTGAGTAGCATCCAGTCTGTCCTCAATTCATTGTAAGAAGAAGAATTAGTTCTACCCAGAGGGCATATTCTAACCTCTTTTCTTCTTCTTTTCCTGGGGCCAGAGTGGGCAACACTGAGTCATACTTAAAACTGCTAAACATAAACATTAATGCAGTAAGTATTAAGTAAGTAAATGTTATTCACGTCGGGGGTGATGACACCCAATTACACCAGTTTGAGGTCACCAAAGATAATGTTGATGTCAATGATAATGTAATGTTGGACACCACTCTGCGCCACCAGCTGGCAGGACGCCTGGATCTCTGCCTTTACCAGCCGCATGGCCAGCAAAGCACCTGAAACCAATGACACTTGCAAGTGAGATCCCTTCCCAGGTCTCACTCCAGGAGGGAGCCCAAGTTTCCCTATTCCAGTTGAAGTAGAGGTAGTCTCAATTTTGCCAAATCATTAGGATTTTTTGAATTGCTCAATGTCTGGCCCCTCCCTAGGGACCAACTGGCCTTGGGAGACCCTAGGTGAGAGACTCCCAGGTTCCCCCCCTCCACCACGTTAAGTTGACGATTCTCAGAGGGAGAGAGCCAGTTGAGGTAGTTCGGGCATCTGGCTAAGATGCCTCCTGGATGCCTTCCTTTGGAGGTTTTCCGTGCACGTCCAACCAGGGGAGTGACCTCAAGGTAGATCCAGAACTCACAGAAGCGATTCAATCATCCCTCTCAGTCATCTCTCATTTGGACGGAAAGAGGCCTGTGACTGTCCTCACAAAATCTGGCTGTGTGCACCTGCCTGCAAAGTAGTGTGAAGGTGTGGGTATGTTTATTTGTGTGTTAAAATGTAACCATGAAACAATCAGGAAATAACGTTTTATTTCTCTCACTGTCTGGCTCACCCAACCACTGCTGCTCTCTCTCTCTCTGTTTCACTCGTTGCTCTTGGGAGGAGGATCCAACTTTGAAAGATGTGTTTACAAACAGAAACTGACAGATCCTGCATAGTATACCTTTAAGGTCTGATTTTTTTATTGACCAATCCATCCACCCCAACCTCCTCCCTACACAAACTTTGTGGGTCCACTGTATACCAGCATTCAGGACAATAGTCTGTTCCTAATCATTTACAGCACAGAAATCAGCCTCTCCATTTAGGTTATCTGAAATGTAAAGCTGCAGATTTAAAAGAGAAAAAGATCATTCTAAACTATAGAGCCCTGGAGTGGTCAGAGAGAGAAAAAAATCTTCTCACAAGATAAGTATGTATACAGAGAGCCATGACAACAGACAGGAAGCATGCAGAAGCATGAAGTACACTGCACCTAGTTCAAATATTAATATGTTAATATGTTAAGCAGATCATTCACTAGCAATATAACATTAGTTTGAGTAAAGATATTATTCAGAGAGAGAGAAGGAGAGAGACAATGGATATTACTGGCCTTCATGTTATGTTTTGTTAACTCATTGACATAATATAAATATAACCTGGGCCTTATGCTGATGAGAATCAGGTATGGTCACCAGTTAGCACCAGTTCTGGACTATGCTGGGTATGGGAAGAGCCAGTGCTCCTCAGTTTAATGTATGGGCGAGCCTGACAGCTTAAGCATCAGGTGAAGGAGCTTGATGCTGTTGTGATACTTAATAGTTATATCCATTGTCATGATTAGAAAAATGGGAGGCAGAGCCTTCAGTTATCAGGCTCCTCTACTGTGGAACCTTCTCCCAGTTTGGGTCCGGGAGGCCTCTGTACCTTTAAGAGTAGGCTTAAAACTTTCCTCTTTGATAAAGCTTATAGTTAGGGTTGGCTCAGGCTTGAACCATCCCTTAGTAATGCTAGCTATAATTATTAATTAATTAATAATTAATTAGTTATTACTAGTTATAATTATCACTACTATCATTACTGTATTATTGGTTTCACCTTACATTTTTTACATGGAACCCATGTTATTCTATGTTCTTCTCCCACTACCCCAGCCCCCCACGCACCCCAAATCTCAACCCAACCGGTCGAGGCAGATGTCCACCCACCCTGAGTCCAGTTCTGCTCGAGGTTTCTGCCTCTAAAAAGGAAGTTTTTCCTTGCCACTGTCACCTTGTGCTGATCATGGTGGATTTGTTGGGTCTCTCTCTGTAAATACCTATTTTAAAGAGTATGGTCTAGACCTGCTCTATATGAAAAGTGCCTTGAGATGACTTTTGTTGTGATTCAGTGCTAAAAATTGAAATTGAATTGAATGATTAATGACCAACTAATGTGTTTTGTACAAAATAGTATTTTGTGTGCTTGATTTAGTAAACCATCTATCCATCCATTATCTATACCACTTGTCTGTAAGGGTTGTGGGGGGCTAGAGCCTATCCAAGCTAACACTGGCGAGAGGCCAGGTACACCCTATACAGTTCGCCAGTCTATCACAGGGCCAACACATATATAGACAAAATCATTCACACTCACAGTCACACCTACCAGTAATTTAGAGTCACCAGTTAACCTGCATGTCTTTGGACTATGGGAAGAAGCTGGAGTATCCAGAGAGAACCCATGCAGGCACAGGGAGAACAAGCAACCTCCACACAGAAAAGCCCCCGGCAAACCAGGGCTCAAACCCAGAACCTTCTTGCTGTGAGGCGACAGTGCTATTAGTAAAACATGCTCCCACTATATATTTTTTCTCTCTACGACCACTCTGGGGCTCTGTACTAAGCTAGTGTTTCCCATCAGCTGAGTGAGCTGAGGACTTCCATTATGATTGTGTGAGTGTTCACACATGAATAATGCAGACATGCTTGCTGACATCTCATTAATTGATAGGATCCGCCTGGCTTGCTACCTTCAACCTTCTTGGCATGGATAAATGGGTGGGTGAAGTTCTGTGTGTTGAAGATGAGGCTACTAAACAGGATTCACACACACAAACCCACACACACAGTTGTAATCTGTTACTGCTGATGGATTGTTCCCATTGCAGTGCTTCTTTCTGATTATGGCACAGATGTACCAAATGTATTTATCCTGTTATGGTGGGTTGGCAGGTAGATCAGTTTGCTGAATGATTTACTGCTTTCGAGGTAAATTAAACCATTTACACTGTCTGTCATTTACCAGTTGGATCAGTGCTTGATACGGTAGGAATATTTCAAATAATAAATGGATGTGTTTGTGTCAGCACTGGATTTGGTTCATCGTGACTGAAAAACACAAAGATCATTCACCCTAAGGTTCCGACATACGTAGAGAAGGCAGATAATTTTAGATGCCAAAAATGCAATAGGGTGGAAGAATTTTGCCTCCAGTATACTGTGATGTTTAAGAAATGCCAGCAGTTTTTGAAAAAGAGTAAATTGTGTAGAAAAACTGATTTTCCTCAGAGAGGACATCAGTCAGCATTAATGGAAAGTGAAATGTTTGTGTTAAAGTTCACATCCTAATGTTGTGGTTAGAAGAATTTAGAAAAGACATTCACAGTCTCAGCCAAATGTCCTGTAGACATAATTCAAATTCAAATTACAGAGGTCTAGAGAAAAATTTTAACAGCTGTATTGAGACGCCTACAAGCGATGTGATAACAGTAATCTTATACAGTATGTCCAAGATGAGTTTAATAAATTACAGCACTACCTTGTACATAAAAGCAGAGACCCTTCCTCAAGACATCAAGTCAAGGCCCACAAACATCTCTTTGGTTGATGTAATTTATTCTTCTTCTTTAATTCAGAAATGTCTGTGTTTGCCACTGCATTCTGCTGCATAGTAGGAGATATGCTCACTGTTCTCAATCAGCAATGTGTAGATGTGCCTCACAATGTGATCCAGGCTGGATTCAACCATTAGGAGGCCTCAAGGCAAAAATGAGTTGTGGAGAGTAGAGTCATTTAATCATTTGATTGATTGAAGTCCATCTTTGTTTTCCTTGTTACATGTAAATCAGGCTTGGCCTTCTGCCAGTCCAAAAGGAGGTGGTGATACATGTGCAGCTAT
The DNA here is from genome assembly GCF_001640805.2 of Lates calcarifer. Taxonomy (NCBI): domain Eukaryota; kingdom Metazoa; phylum Chordata; class Actinopteri; family Centropomidae; genus Lates; species Lates calcarifer. The sequence continues at coordinate 23,435,014 of NC_066836.1, forward strand.
GTGGTAATTGCTATGCCAGAAGACCTGCACTTTTTTCAGACAGGGATGCGCAGCCTCACCAGTTACCTTTACATCAGCACTTGAGCCTCTTGCCTGCTGTTATCAGGGCTAACCAAGAAGCCTGTCAGAGGTTATTGAATTCCATTACACTCTGGCTTCCTTTTGGGTGGCCTCTTTCTTCTCCCTTTTCTTCTATATTGATATATTCCACTCTCCATGGGCAATAGATGAGTAGTCAGCAATTTGGCTAGCAGCTGGTGTTTGTGGAAAGCTCTGTGTAAAGGTCTGATTGATGCAGTCTTGTGGAGGTGATTGTCCTTCCTGCAGGTTATCTCCACTGGGCTCATGGTCACCTCCCTGACCAAGGCAGTTCTTGTCCAGTTTGGTCAGATGGCCAACTCTAGTCAGTGTCCTGGTTCCCATTTTCTTCCATTTCACAATTACTGAGGCCACTGTGCTCCTGGGAACACTCAACGACAGTGGTCTACACAACGTACCTTGGACTTCATTGCTTGGTTTTTGTCCTGACATTCAGTTTGAATTGTGGGAACAGATGAAACATATTTTAACTATGTTACCTTGAGTTAGATTGATGGGAAAAGATGGCATTTGTATCCATTTAAAATCAAATCAACAACACAATTAAATACTTTCTGAAGCTACTGTATAGGAACCGTACTGACACAGGAATATCATGAGTTACTATAAGAATGTTTAAAAACATTTTAGATTATTTATATATGGCAGGTACATAGTAATTACTTAAATGTAGAAACTATAGTTCCATTTTTTTGGTCAGATACAGCTGAATTCTGGTTCAGTCAAACCAGAACCTCTTTGTCTTAGCAAGATACTTACATAGAGTACGTGTGAAAACGACACTGAAAAAATGGGGAGAGGGTGGATTGTTAAAGTTACAAATATGCAGTTTGTATATATATATCCTGGTCACACTATAAGGGCTCAGTCACACCAGCCATCAGAAAATTTAAACTACATGTCAGTAACCATGAGGTCAGCCTGGGGGAAAATTTGTCCTCTGTCTTCCTCCCAGTGTATAAACAGAGCTTTTTTTTTTTTTTTTTTTTTTAATCCAACCCTTTATCACTTCATTGTACTGGCAAGAGGACAAAGTTTTGGTTTGATACAGTATCTACGAAGTGTTGAACGTGATGAAGATGATGAATGAGGTATTTATTATGGACCAGTATTCAAAGAGAGCACAATACAAGCTCCAAACTTAAAAAAAAATACTAATATATGTATATATATATATATATTTTTTTTTAATTCAGACTAATTTTCTTAATTATTCTTCAGCTGAGAATCCTATTTGTGAGATGATTTTAGAATGAGAGCATTTTCAGAATTTATGAGTACAACTCCAGATCTTCATTCATGTTTTGATTATGTGTTGGGGTCAGATCACCTTTTGGCACATACAGCCTGCTTTTAGGACACATTAGCCTGGTTTTTAGGCTAATTTACCCTGTGTTAGCTGGGGGCCAAGGAAGCAGCTGCCACTGTGTCAGAATGTGATTCCACAAGATTCCACTCAAGTAGCTGTTTCATTGTGCCATCTGCTCAGTCTGCTCCAGTCTCTCTGTCTCTGGTTTTAAATGTCCATCTGCCTCTCTCAGGACAGATGACCGCTTTCTCTAAAGTACAGTATGTGACAATAAGGAAGCTCACTAGCAAGCTATAAGCAGTTATAAGCCGTGGTAAGGACAAGGAGGAGCAGGGTGAGGAAGAGATGCAGCCATGATTACAAGCAAAAAAACAACTGTGTACTCAAGCTTGAATATAGCTGTGAATATACATTTGACATTTTGAACTTAGAGGAAACTTGATTAAGACTCAGTAATAACTATTATTCAGCCAAATGACAGGGCCCCTGCTAATGATCCTTAAAGAAACAGTCACTTGCTTTCTCATGTTTGAGAGCCAGTTTAGCGAAGCATGAAGACAGGCTATGTCCAAAAAAGAATTTGAACCATTTGGTCTAATAAACTTGACTTATTATTCCATGTGTGCAAAGACTCAACAGGAGGTCTCTACATGTCTCTGACATGTATGCTCTCAACTGGCTTGGCTGGTGATGGACTCTAAGTTGCATGTTCAATGGGCCCACAAACACAGAAATCTTGGAATCCTGAGAAACTTTTCTGGCATATGCACACAATGAGCAACTTCCATGGGAATGAATGGGGAAACATCTTGGAACACAGTATCCAGTTTTTCTTAATACATCAGTGGCCACAACACTGCTGATGTGCTGGCTTACAGTACAAAGAAAACAATGGTGCAGGTGTTTTGACATGCTTTCTTTGATGCCATTGTGTATTGACAGACATGAAATGTCACACCCAGAGAGAGGTGTATTCTAAACTTGTGAAAAAAAAACAGTTCTCAACTTTTTAGAAATAAAAAATAAAAAGATGAAGGAATAGCAGAGAAGCAGTGAACAGGTATTATGGACCATTTGGAAGAAATGATAGCACAGCCATTATAACAAGTAAGACCTATTTAGGTACAAGCTCAGAATTCTCACCAAAATGATCACGAGATCAGAAAGTGAAGCCTCCAAAGTGACATGCAAATTATGGTTGTGCCCTTTTTTTTTTTTTTTTTTTACAACAACATCATCTCATCCAGATTATCCATGGTGTGTGATTCAAGTATGTGACTGAAAAAAAACTTATTCTGGATGTGATGAATGTAAAATGCAGTTATGTTCATCCTAGATCAGAGAATGTGCTTTAGGATGGAAAGGAAATGGGTACTTTGAGAATCAGTAATAATTGCCTTTGTAACATAGTCAGATGTTCTGTTTGGCTAACCTGCAGGAACTGTAGCCCAAGGGACACAGTTTAGAAACTCTGCCTGTTTAAGGACATAAGCAGGTTACATAATAGTATGTAGAAAAGACTTAATATGCATTGAATGTTACCTTTCAAAACACACATTTAAACCACCATTATATGTATCACACAGCACATGACAATACACAGGTAATACTGTATTCTGTCATTTCAGTGTGTAATGCAAGGAAGTAGCTCTTTGAAATAAGAATACATAATTATAAGTTGATTGAGCTGAGGCCTTTGACAAAGGTGAAAAACTGAGCTATACACATCAGGGTGAATGTATCAAATGGACCATGTGACAATGCTGCAAGAAGTGGCTGCTGTGTACGTCGGACAGAGAGATACGAGTGAGACATGAGGCAAAGACACTGCATGAGGTGAAATGAACAAAAGCAGAGGGACAGTGACGAGGGCTGAAGTTGATTTAGATGATAATTGTGTGTCTGAATCTGACACATTTGTGGATTTTCTGTAATACTCTCAGAAAGGGTAATTCTGATTTTGCATAAAATTTGCACTGCCAAGCTGACAACGTCCCTGATATGCCAGTTCACATGGAGGTGGTATGGTTTGCTTTGTGGTGGTATCTCAGCCAGGTGTAAATGACATTTTTGCAGTTTGACCAGATTCTTAAATGAAAAATCTTCCCAGCATCTTAAAAGTACACCTAGGATTAAAAACATGTAATGTTAGCCAAGCCATTAAGGATTCTAATAGGTAGTAATATGTAGATATATGAAAATTACAGTGGCGGGCCGTGCATTTCACACCTAGGCCTTGACTTCAGCTGTACCTGAATTAACCCACCTCTTAATACAGTCATTATGATGTCACGGCTGTAGAGACCATCAACAATATACAGCAACACAGTATAACAAAACTTTGCATCACAGACAGACATGTCATATAGCCAGAAAAAATCCCATTACTGAAGCAATGCTATAAAGACCCAATGAACAAAATTCAATAGGTCTCCAAACACTGCAGCCACAGCTGCTCCACACACATTATCTCCAGCAGAAGCAGCAATATTAACTAATAAAATGACAAAAGACATAAACAATAAAATATAAGTCAAATGCATTTTCCTGAAACTGCTTGATTATTAGTAGACAAATAAAAACAGCTTGTGTCGAGTGGACATTCTCAGCCCTAAAGTGAATTAAAACTTATCTGAGAATTACGACTGAGCAGACTCATCCTTTCAGCGTTAGCCTCCATAGATAGAAAAGGACTTATTGTTGGAACTGAGACGCACAGATAACCTCTACAACAGAGTCACTGAACTCTTCCTCCTCCTTCGGCCGTTGTGGGTTGAAAAAACATTTAAACACTATTAAATCTATGCTAACGTGTTAGCTTGTGCTAGTAGCTATAGATGTGGTTTGCTAGCTCTGACCAGTACACAATCTCACCATCCAATCAAGTGACATGAAAATGCTGACGTTGTCATAGGCCTGTTAGATGGCACCTGGTGTCACCAACTCAAAATCTGATTGGTTAATGGATTCATGAGGCAATAGTTTCATTACCATTTATTTTAAATTACAGTGGCCTGCACTGTTGATTCTGAAGGCCTTAAGGCAGATTTGTTTTAACTTGGCAACACAGAGCTGAAATCTGATTGGATAAAAGCTCTAACATAAACAGACTGTATTGGAAGCAGCACAACCAAGAGGAAAGCTGTGAGATGAAGAGAATAGACTATTGAGAACTATTTAATACATATAGTATGAATGGAAAAAACACATAGACAAATATAATTCAGTGATTGTGACAGTGTTTAGGCCAGCAGAGAAGGCCTTACTGGCCTTGACAGCCCACCACTGGATAGTTATTATATTTGTATGATAACTTTGCCCTCTGTGTGATCAATAATGCCAGAAGCCTCATAATGTATGATAACATAATCAGTCACACTTACAAGTTGTGATCAGTCTTGAGCTTATAAGGTAAGCATGTTATTTATTTAGTTTCAGTGTTGATGCTGAACAGACTACAACTTGTGTTATTACAGTTCACCATTATAGCCTTTATAAGAACAACTATGCTTTTGTTTTCAGTGTTGAGATAATTTTATTTGAATGATTCCCAAAAGACCATCATATAACTCTGCACTGGTGTTTTTTATTTTCAAATTTTTATTAAAACACTGTGGCTACCTTTGTAGTAGCCACAGTAAAAAAAAGTAATGTGGTTGTTCTCTTGGTTCTGACAATAACTTTCCACAAAATATTGTGTACTTTTGTACAGCACTGTTACATTTCCCACCTGGCAACACTGCTCATCGTAGCAGTCAGAGTCAATTCCTTTGACATGAGACTCAGCTCTGCCAGCTTTGTCTATGTAATAGGCACTGTAAATGCTGTAAATGAGGATGTGAGACAGGGTGAGGTCATCAAGCAGCTAAAGTCATTTCAAGTAGGCATTAGGCATCTAATTTATCATTTATTTATCTGTAGTATTTTTTATTGCTTTATAATGTTTTCTTGTTATATTAGCAACTAGAGGCCAAGAAAGTAAGATTCTTTTTCTTCTTTTGTTTTATGCTTGGGGTATAATTAAACCTAAAATTAAACTAACTAGGAGAAGAAATAATAGTCTATGATGTTCTCTCCACATACACATCAGGGTGAACATATTAAATGGTAATTGTACAGCAAGTTGAGAAAAATGGCTAACATATGCAGAGATTTCAGATATGCTTTCTCAATGGCATATTCAGACTTGTCATAGCAAGAAAAGTAAGCGATAACATTAGCAAGGGCTTCATTCACTCAGGTGAACCAGTTCAAGGTCCCTAGTACTGAACATGCTAACCCACTGAAAGGGTTTAGTGGGACAAAGCCCGGTATATCCAGGCTTTGAATTTGCCTGGGAGTCCTCATTTATCGACAGTTGTCAGCCACGCCCCTAGTTCTTGGTTTGTTGATCTGATAGAAGAAGCATCCTTTAGGGTACAGTTAAAGGTTTTTCCAAGACCGGCTCAGAAGTAAACCTCAGGTTAAAGTTCTCATGGTAAGATTACCTTTGATGGATTACTGCGGTTCTTCATGCAAAACTTTGTCAACACTATGACTTGAAGGTTTGAAATGATCCAATTCAATTCTGAGTCTGAGTTCTACGTCAGTCTCAGACCCCATAGCTCTCAAGGTCCAAGTCTGGGGCAGATCATGGCAGAGCGCTAAGCAGGAAGGAGTGTGAGCCTGACCCAGCAGGGAGTCTTGAGTTATGGTGGTGGGGGGGGGGGGCAGGACTAGAGGGATTCATAGACTGTATAATAGCAAAGGTGGGCTACCTCTCCTGAACTAAAGACCACCCCAGCTAATGTCAGAAGGAGTTGCATCACACAGTAAAGCTGTCATATTGAATGAATGAAGTAATTATTAGTGTTATCATCAAACTAAAATTATCTCAAGATGCATCAGAATATACCTGTCTGATTCAGCTCAGTCTAATGATGATGATCAATCACATCACACATATGCTTCACAGCAGTTGATCAGGCCAGCATTTCAAAATGTTTTCTCATTTTGGGAAATATGGAAGAAAGAGCTCAACCCTTCACAGTCAGGTGAGGATGTCACAGGGAAAAACTTGATGCAGGTGAAGCAGGGACAGTTCAACACCAGACTGAAGTTAATCTGGTAATCACCAGCTAGATTCATGTTTTATCTAGTACAGTCTGCATTATGTTAGAGTTTAAAGGTTATATAACAGACTTACTGCCACTAGCTGTCCCTTTTACACAAAAATCATGCAATATTGGTGTTAAGAATTGTTAAGAAACGTGACTTCATTCTCAACTCAGGACTCCATTACTCCACGATATCTTGGAATGCTGCTTGTTTTGTGAAAAGACATGAAGGACTGCCCTTCTGGGTAGTCTCTCTCACTCTCTGCCTGGCCTCTGGTATCCTCTTCAACCTTCTTCCTTTGTTTGGTTTGCTGCACCATCCAACATGCATCACACCATATTTTCACTCATCCATACACATGACAACAATCTTTACATACAGTAGAAAGCAGCTGTTTGTTGTTGTATCAATGTTTAAAATCTCATATAACTTTTAAGTTAGATATTGACTAGCTGGACACGTGTATTGCACTTGTGTAGTCCATGTTGATTGCATCAGTGACTCTGATCGGAGAGTTATTGTAAGATCTTAAACAGAGCAGAAGCTTTAAGTCAACATGTTTCTTGATATCAACAAAGCTCACACAGACTCCTCTCGTAGATAAAAGCAAAAGATTTTAATACACTTTTACAAAAAACAAAGTGCTGCCATTTATCTCAGGGTATTCCAAAGGTCCACAAAAAATGATCCAAAATCCAAAAATTCCAATATAATCTATCACACAGTTCACAACACAGTCAGCAAACTGTGCACTCATTAAGTTTCTTAAAGTGCTACCACATGTATTACAAATAGTAAAGATTATATAAATGTGATTATGCCCAATAGTCTGTTAGATGAAAAGTAACTTAAAGTAGTGGCAAGATAACTAAATATAAACTGCAAATAACAATAAATAATATGCCATTCAAAAAAACAAATTTCACAATGTGAAATGCCAAATTACAGGGAAAAAAAGTCCTTAATGAGCTAGATTGTTCATGAACTAATAACACCAAATTGTAGGGTGTAGTAGCTGGCAGTGTATGATACATGTGAGTTTGTCAACTGTGAGGACAAGTATCAGTTTGGCACAAGCCAACTATTGTACCTTGACTTACTGCTTCTCAATACGCAACATGAAGCAGTCAGCTGTGTGTTGCACTAACAGAGCAGAGATTCACCACCAGCCATTCTGAAGTGCAGCAGAGGGGAAAGGTTGTGGGATAACAAACAACATGCACTTGAAATCCTGATTCAGCCCAAAAAACAGAAGAAATGATCAAATCACAGCCTTTGTGATGTGCAGTTGGAACAAATTTCCCTATACAATGAAGTCCTTCCTTTGCCTTCCACTCTGAGTGCCATTTATCAAAGAAACATGAGGTATAAAAATGAAAAACATAAAAAGAAAAGAAAATAAATAAGGAGTGAATCTCCCAGTATGGTGAGGTGGGTTAGGGTGTGCGAATGGGCAGTGGATTAGATCTGTTGATCAGATTGATGGCCTGAGGATAAAAGCTGTCATTCAGCCTAAGGGCTCCTGCATACTTCTGTACCTCCTGCCAGAGGGCAAAAGTGTGAAAAACTTACGTTGGGGGTGGGTGGAGACTTTGAGGATGCAGCAGAGTCTTCTGTGGTCTCTCCAGTGGTAGATGGCCTGCAGAGATGGCAGGGGTATCCTGATGATCTTCTCAGCAGTCTTTACCACTCTCTGAAGGCTTTTGCACTCGATGGAGGTTCTGTGTGTTAGTGTGTGGAGCATGGGACTGAGGCCACATCCCTGTGAGGTGCCAGTGTTCATCATCTCACTGTTGGAGGTTGTGGTCTGCCAGTGAGGAAATCTAACAGCCAGTCACAGAGTGTGGGGTTTCAAGCCAAAGTTCTACATTTTTTTATATGAGTTTGTCGGGGTGGACTGTATTAAAGGCAAAACTGTAATCGCTGAAGAGCATTCTGATGTAAGCATCTTTGTTTTCCAGGATGGAGAGAGTTATGAGCAGAGCTGCAGAATTAGACCCTGTTCAATCTGGCATTAACGTGCATCTCAAATGATCACAAGAGGACAGCTCTGAGAATGTTACTTAAAAATTTGTCTCAAGTGACAACTAGTGATCAGATCTCACTTCCCTGCTCTGTATACAAATAAACATGTACATCATTGACAGATGTGTCCATTGTTGATGTGTGTGTATGTGATGGCATTACAAAAAGATAATAATAATAATAAAAATGTAATAATAATAATAATAATAATACAATTATGGTCAGTGGTTTTAAAGCAGGTTGAGACAGTGGCCTATGAAAGGGACAGGTTAAAGATGGAGGTGAAAACATCAGCCAGTTCTGTAGCATGCCCTGAGGGCCCACCTGAGGATGTTATCTGGGCCTGCTGCATAGTGGGAGTTAACTCTCCTCAGGACTTTGTGTACATCAGCTGATGAGACAGTGGGGGTCCTCTCATGCTCTGAGTGTGTGAGAGCCTTATTTATTAGGCTGTCCGTTTAGGGAGATGGTGGTGTTTGTTATTTCCATGCTGGTTCCCTTACAGTTGATGATCTGCTGTACTCTACTGCTCATGTCAAGCAGCCTTCCAGTTCTATTTGTATTACTGTTTTTCTTCTCTGATTGTTTTCCACAGCCTATACTCTACTGTTTAGTACACCTCATTTCCTGATTTAAATGCAAGAGAGTGAATATAGAGCATGTGTTCATCCAGGGCATCTGGTTTGGACTATAGTGTTTTACCAGTGTGGCATCGCAGGTACTGATGTAACCAGTAACCAGGGCCCCCTTGGAGGTGGCAGTGGCTTGATGTGCAGAGAACAATGTAGTCCAGTTACAGAGGTGTAAGACCAGTGAATACTGAGTTGTGCTATAGCATAGTAATGTCCAACAGTGCCTGCTTGTGCTATAGCATAGTAATGTCCAACAGTGCCTGCTTGTCATAAGCCAGCAGTGCGTGACACTTATGGAAAGTACTAAAAACTAAACAAAATTAAATGCCATTCAAGAGTGGAGCACGAAAAGATGTCTGCCACAGAGGGAAACATGTACACAGTGACAGTGCTAATATGCTTACAGATGGGGACGAAATTATTAGCCCCCATATGAAAATGCCATTGTTTTAAAAGTATTTTCGAAGTGCTGTTAAACAGAGCAACGAAATTGTAACATATCTTTTTCATCATTTTACTTTGAACACAGAAGTGATATTATTCCACAAAAACCAAAAACTACCAGGGTCAAAATTATTAGCCCCCCCTTGATGCTAATAGTCAGTTGTGTATCATTTTGCTGGATAACAGCCTGCAGTCATTTGTTGTAGTTTTCAACAAGTCTCTGACATGTCTCCTGAGAAGCCAGCCCATTCCTCTTTGGCAAATCTCTCAAGCTCCTCCAGATTTGATGGCCTTCTGGCATGGACCTTCATCTTCAGTTCACCACACAGATTTTCAATGGGATTCAAGTCAGGGCTTTGTGCAGACCAGTCAAAAACTTTTACTTTGGTCTTCTGTAGGTAGTTCTTCACCAGGTATGTATGTTTTGTATGTATGTTTTGGGTTGTTGTTTTGCTGCAGCCTGCTTAAGGTTTTCTGTCAAAATCCTCACATACCCTTCTTTCTTCATGATTCCTTCCACCATTCCAGATGCACTGAAGCATTCACTAGGGAGACAGTGTTCTTTGGGTTATACGCCTCTCCCCTTTTTCTCCAAACACAGCAGTGTCTCTATGGCCAAAGAGCTCTAGTTTTGTCTCATCTGACCAAAGGACATGCTTCCAGTATGCATAATCTTTCTCCAGGTTGTCATTAGCATACTTCAGTCAAACAATGTCATTCATGTCAGAGTGCCAGAATGTTACGTTTACAACATAATTCTGGTTTCAGTCATTTTCAATCCAGTTGAATTTGCAAGCCTCAAAGTCAATTAGAGAATCTGGCTTAGCTCTTGGTTTATCATCCATCCATCCATCCATCCATCCATCCAACCATCCATACCATTATATATTGATCATAGTGATTGTATACGCATTGTGAAACAAGATTTATGCTAATAAGCCAGAATTGTCCTTTAAAATGTTAATACAAATCCCAAAACCAGATTTTTTAATCCCGCAAGGAATGTCAGGTTCAGCTTTCAGTAGAACACCTGCCCATGTTATAAAAGAGACAACCCCTGACTTGAGAGACAGCTCATTTGTATCAGAGGAGGCACATGTTAGTCTGCACCCCTGCCAGGCAAACAGCAGGGGTTAGCAGCACTGAAGACTGTAGTATGTTGTGGGATTGAAAACAACTAAATTGTTAAGAAAAACTGGGGGAAGCACACATAAAAAGGCTGTTATTTGATGCCAGGTGCCATGCTCTGATACCAAAATGCTGTCAGCAACAGCAGGGGCACAGCTTTGCCATGCTGCCAGTAAGGCATAATGATGGGCTGATACAGCTTCAGCAGCAGAGACAGAAGGGAAACTTTAAGACAAACAGTAGATGTTTGTGAGTAAGTGACCTGTGTGTGACGAGTGATGGGGCAGAAAAAGTCCGGCAGACAGACCGACTGTGTCTCAGGTCAGATATAGCCAGACATATTCAGTGCTGCACACCTTTACCTGCTTGTGAAATGCTGTCATCAACAACAACCTACATACTCTGCAAGCCATGTGCTACAGTCAAGACTGAACTCTACCTGCTGTATCCTTCTCTGAGAGATATAAGGAATAAAAATATACCTGCTCTCTTCACAGCTGCACCTCAGAGATAAGTCACACACACACAATCATAAGAGGAAGAAAAGAAGCCATTTATTTAAATGTGAAATGTGGAGTTTCACAGGTGAGGACAGGAAAACTGAAAGCCGGAGACGCGACACGGTTTGAAGATGTGTGACGCAGCACATTTCACATTTCACTGAGCAGATAATTAAGCTTTCAGCATGAATGTTCAGAGTTAATTTAAGGTAGTGCTTTAAAAAAATAAACAAGAGTTGTCCTTATTCGTGAGTGAAGGGTTGCAAGCGTCAGGCGTCACAAGTTTGAACTGTGATTAACCAGGAAAGCTTCTAAAATTGGAGGCATCCTCTTTGTTCTTCATTCATCATGTTGTCCTGGGTGTGACTGGGACTTTTTACCTGCAATCCCTGCAAATCAGAGTGATGTTCATTCACAGGTCAATTGTCATGTTATTAACGTGATTTGAATAATTTCTCCTCCTTAGAGGAGTCTGACTCAGACTTAACTTTAGAGCACTGTCTTTCTATGATGCCCTCACTCAACAGGGTTGAGAAATTGCCACAGGAGAGATATTACAAGCATCTTTATTTAAATTTTTTCCTTAACTCTACTAATCTTTAAAGTCAGTGTAAAGCAAAATCAGAGATTTCTTTCTAAACAGATTATTTATGTTTGAAAATAGTTCCTGAAAACATGTCTAAAGACTGTAAACTCTGTGTTACTGCATTGTGGAGTTAGACCGTTTCACAGTTTTTCATCAGTTTCATTCTCCTGATTACGAGCGGGTCTGAAAACAATGGTGCACTGGAACCACCACTTAGCATAACCCCGCCCCTAATACTGTGACCCGTATAAATAGCAGCGCTGCATTAACATCAGTGTTCGACTGCAAGTTATTCTAAGTTTTGCCAGCTAGCTATGCCACCATTCCACAAATACATCTACCCTGGGTGGCATAAATTTGCAGACCCGCTCAGTCGCCGCCTTATTTAAACTTTCAAAGGCATCAAGAGGAGGTGGATTAATTTGGTGAAGAGCCACACTGATGGAGAGCTGAAGAACACCACCGGCACCTGTCTCTGCAGTGACTGTCTCACTCCAGTTTGTTTTACAAACTTCCATCAGAAACAACTGTAATTCACTGAACTGACCACCCTCCACCCCCGGCCCTCACCCCCCCATGGATGTATTTGCCCATGTCCTGCTGACATTGCTCACTGTCTGTCTCTGCTGTGAAGATGAGGGATCA